>NC_046157.1:10119059-10314967 GCF_011064425.1 Rattus rattus
TGTATATAGCTTTACTATGTTTAGGTATGGGCCTTGATTTCCTATTCTTTCCAGGACTTTTATCATGAAGGGGTGTTGAATTTTGTCAAATGCTTTCTCAGCATCTAATGAAATGATCATGTGGTTTTGTTCTTACTGTTTGTTTATAGAATGGATCACGTTGATGGTTTCCGTATATTAAACCATCTCTGCATGCCTGGGATGAAGCCTACTTGATCATGGTGGATGATTGTTTTGATGTGCTCTTGGATTCGGTTTGCCAGAATTTTGTTGAGTATTTTTGCATCGATATTCATAAGGGAAATTGGTCTGAAGTTCTCTTTCTTTGTTGGGTCTTTGTGTGGTTTAGGTATAAGGTAATTGTGGCTTCATAGAAGGAATTGGTAGTGCTCCATCTGTTTCAATTTTGTGGAATAGTTTGGATAATATTGGTATGAGGTCTTCTATGAAGGTCTGATAGAATTCTGCACTAAACCCGTCTGGACCTGGGCTCTTTTTGGTTGGGGAGACCTTTAATGACTGCTTCTATTTCCTTAGGAGTTATGGGGTTGTTTAACTGGTTTATCTGTTCCTGATTTAACTTGATTACCTGGTATCTGTCTAGAAATTGTCCATTTCCTGCAGATTTTCAAGTTTTGTTGAATATAGGCTTTTTATAGTAAGATCTGATGATTTTTGAATTTCCTCTGAATCTGTAGTTATGTCTCCTTTTCATTTCTGATTTTGTTAATTTGGACACACTCTCTGTGTCCTCTAGTTAATCTGGCTAAGGGGTTTATCTATCTTGTTGATTTTCTCAAAGAACCAACTTTTGGTTCTGTTGATTCTTTCTATGGTCCTTTTTGTTTCTACTTGGTTGATTTCAGCTCTGAGTTTGATTATTTCCTGCCTTCTACTCCTCCTGGGTGTATTTGCTTCTTTTTGTTCTAGAGCTTTTTTAGGTGTGCTGTCAAGCTGCTGACATATGCTCTTTCCTGTTTCTTTCTGCAGGCACTCAGCTATGAGTTTTCCTCTTAGCACAGCTTTCATTGTGTCCCATAAGTTTGGGTATGTTGTACCTTCATTTTCATTAAATTCTAAAAAGTTTTTAATTTCTTTCTTTATTTCTTCCTTGACCAGGTTATCATTGAGTAGAGCATTGTTCAGTTTCCACGTATATGTGGGCATTCTTCCCTTATTGTTATTGAAGACCAGCTTTAGGCCGTGGTGGTCCGATAGCACGCATGGGATTATTTCTATCTTTCTGTATCTGTTGGGGCCTGTTTTTGACCAATTATATGGTCAATTTTGGAGAAAAGTACCATGAGGAGCTGAGAAGAAGGTATATCCTTTTGCTTTAGGGTAGAATGTTCTATAAATATCCGTTAAGTCCATTTGGCTCATGACTTCTCTTAGTCTGTCTCGTCTCTGTTTAATTTCTGTTTCCATGATCTGTCCATTGATGAGAGTGGGGTGTTGAAATCTCCTACTATTATTGTGTGAGGTGCAATGTGTTTTTGAGCTTTAGTAAGGTTTCTTTTTTTATTATGTAGGTGCCCTTGTATTTGGGGCATAGATATTTAGGATTGAGTTCATCTTGGTGGATTTTTCCTTTGATGAATATAAAGTGTCCTTCCTTATCTTTTTGATGACTTTTAGTTGGAAATTGATTTTATTTGATATTAGAATGGCTACTCAGCTTGCTTCTTCAGACCATTTGCTTGGAAAGTTGTTTCCCAGCCTTTCACTCTGAGGTAGTGTCTGTCTTTGTCTCTGAGGTGTGTTTCCTGTAGGCAGCAGAATGCAGGGTCCTCGTTCTTTCGTATCAGTTTGTTAATCTATGTCTTTTTATTGGGAGTTGGGGCCATTGATGTTGAGAGATATTATTAGGAATAGTGATTATTGCTTCCTGTTATATTCATATTTGGATGTGAGGTTGTGTTTGTGTGCTTTTCTTCTCTTTGTTTTTGTTGCCAAGGCGATTAGTTTCTTGCCTCTTCTTGGGTATAGCTTGCCTCCTTATGTTGGGCTTTACCATTTATTATCCTTTGTAGTGCTGGTTGTAGAAAGATATTGTGTAAATTTGGTTTTGTCATGGAATATCTTGGTTTCTCCATCTATGTTAATTGAGAGTTTTGCAGGATACAGTAGCCTGGGCTGGCATTTGTGTTCTCTTAGGGTCTGTATGACATCAGTCCAGGATCTTCTGGCCTTCATAGTTTCTGGCAAAAAGTCTGGTGTGATTCTGATAGGTCTGCCTTTATATGTTACTTGACCTTTTCCTTACTGCTTTTAATATTCTTTCTTTATTTTGAGCGTTTAGTGTTTTTGACTATTATGTGTGGAGGTGTTTCTTTTCTGGTCAATCTATTTGGAGTTCTGTAGGCTTCTTGTATGCCTATGGGTATCTCTTTTTTTTTTTAGGTTAGGGAAGTTTTCTTCTATGATTTTTGTTGAAGATATTTACTGGTCCTTTGAGCTGGGAGTCTTCACTCTCTTCTATACCTATTATCCTTAGGTTTGATCTTCTCATTGGTCCTGGATTTCCTGTATGTTTTGGACCAGTAGCTTTTTCGCTTTACATTATCTTTGACAGTTGAGTCAATGATTTCTATGGAATCTTCTGCTCCTGAGATTCTCTCTTCCATCTCTTGTATTCTGTTGGTGAAGCTTGTATCTACAGCTCCTTGTCTCTTCTTTTTGGTTTTCTATATCCAGGGTTATTTCCATGTGTTCTTTCTTGATTGCTTCTATTTCCATTTTTAATTCCTTCAACTGTTTGTTTGTGTTTTCCTGGAATTCTTTCAGGGATTTTTGCGATTCCTCTCTGTAGGCTTCTACTTGTTCTCTAAGGGAGTTCTTTACGTCTTTCTTGAAGTCCTCCAGCATCATGATCAAATCTGGTTTTGAAACTAGATCTTGCTTTTCTGGTGTGTTTGGATATTCCATGTTTGTTTTGGTGGGAGAATTGGGCTCCGATGATGTCATGTAGTCTTGGTTTCTGTTGCTTGGGTTCCTGCGCTTGCCTCTCGCCATCAGATTATCTCTAGTGTTACTTTGTTC
Source organism: Rattus rattus (assembly GCF_011064425.1). NCBI lineage: Eukaryota > Metazoa > Chordata > Mammalia > Rodentia > Muridae > Rattus > Rattus rattus. The sequence goes on from NC_046157.1 coordinate 10,122,102, forward strand.
TGCTAATTCTGACAGTGGCTAGACTGTCCTATAAGCCTGTGTGTCAGGAGTGCTGTAGACCTGTTTTACTGTTTTCTTTCAGCCAGTTATGGGGACAGAGTGTTCTGCTTTTGTGTGTGTAGTTTTGTCCCTCTACAGGTCTTCAGCTGTTCCTGTGGGCCTGTGTCTTGAGTTCCCCAGGCAGGTCACTTGCAGCAGAAAGTTGGTCTTACCTGTTCCCGGTCTTACCTCGTGGTCCAGGAAAATCTCAGGCCTCAAGGGTTCCAGATGGCCTCCGTCCTCTTTGGTCCCGGTGCTGCTGCCACGGGCTCTCCAGATGTGCAGCAACCAGGAAGATCTGCGCCGCCTCTTCCGGGAGCCTCCGTGCACCAGGGTTCCAGATGGCCTCCGGTATTTTCCTCTGGAATCAGCAATGTGTGTAGAGAGCAGTCTCTTCTGGTTTCGCAGGCGTGTCTGCCTCTCTGAAGGTTTAGCTCTCCCTCCCACGGGATTTGGGTGCAGAAAACTGTTTATCCGGTCTGTTTCCTTCAGGTTCCGGGGGTGTCTCAGGCAGGGCTCCTGCCTCACCTGAGCCCTCTCCCACGGAGCCAGAGGCCTTATACAGTTCCTCTTGGGCCAGGGATGTGGGCAGGGGTGGGCAGTGTTGGTGGTCTCTTCTGCTCTGCAGCCTCAGGAGTGCCCACCTGACCAGGCGGTGAGGTATCTCTCCCAGGTTCTGGGAGCAGAGGCTGCTGCGGGCGGGGAGTATCTGTTTCTTAATGCCATTTATTGCTGTCTACAAACAATTCGGTAGAGAGTTCTCTATCCAAGCCATTTTTCATATGTGCAAGAATTTCTGAAGAATAGCTTCACACAGGTATATCTGGATTAAATATAGATAATTTTTCATTTGGGTTGATTTGGTAATTGCTTTTTGGTATGGAAGATACTAAGGCTTTAAATTTTATACATTATTATATTCATCTTCACATAGTTCGGGGTTACTTCTTGGCATAAAAAAACATTCAACAAAATGTTTATTTTAGGGTTATTTAATTACTCTCCAATTCTATCTGCTTTTTTTTTTCTGAAAAGTATTAGTTTCACAAGTGAGTTATATTTGTGAGGCTAAAATTATGTAAAGAAATTGTTTGAAAAATACCAATGTTGACTCATCAAAGAGCACACTGTATTTCAGAAGACTTTGAAAAGTGGGCTCGAGAGAATCTGAATGCTTCTCGGGGAAATAAGCTTGAGAGAACTGAGAATAGCCAGGAGATTACAGGAATTTCCCTCCAGGGTAGACTGTCTGCCCACGGTGTCACCGGAAATGAGTGACATCAGTGTAGACTTGTCTGGCAGCAGGTACTAGGCATTTTGACTGAAAGCCCAGAAGTTGCTGATTTTATGACACATGCCCTTCAGTAAGCATGGAGTGCCAATATTAGATTTCTGACCAGACTTCAACCAGTAGCAGTACAATGACACAGTGGGAAAACATCATTGAGTCCAGTAGCTGACTCTCCAACTCAACAAGTACGTGGCTAAAATGATGCAATCAGGGTGTGGACTACAAAGTTATGGTCCCCCTTCCTTGAAGATATATAGGTTGTATTATGGTCATCACAGTGGCTCCAAAGGCTGGCTCAGTTCAGACTGTTAGTTGTCAAAGGCAAGTATTGAGTTCCTATTGTAGAGCTAATTATCGGCAACTCTCACTAGTCACCTTATTGTAGGGATACTGTTCTTTTCTTGATGACTTGGGCTGTGCAGAACAAAGCAGAGAGCTGGTGTGGGGGTAAAGCTCAAATCCTGCACTGTTTACCCATAGTTCATTTGAGGCATCACCACTCTTTTCTTGTGTAGATTCTCCTATAGGAGAGTCTGTAGCCTTAAAAATTCCAGATGTACTTATGTATCTATGCACTGGGTTTTTGATATAATTGACTTGTATGTATTGAGTTAGGATTTTTTTTGAAGCTACCTGATGATTCTGGTGTACACTTAAGCATTGAGAATAACTGCGTAGAGAGAACTGGTTGACATGAGTATAAATAAATGAAATGTATTGATTCAAGAACAGTCATTATACCAACACTATCACCTGGATACATGTTAGAAATGCAGTCTTAAGTGCCAATCCATGCTAACTGAATCTGAAACTGAATAAGATATATCCTAGACATGTTTCAACATGCCTCTTATGCACACTGAAGTTTAAGAATCATTGAACTAGGGAAGGCATGACCTTACTAGAACAAGGGTCAAACAGTTTCTGCATAGAACTAGGCCCAATAACGAGGCTCGATAGTAGGAACACTCGTTTTGTAAAAGTTAAGAAACTGAGGAGAGAGAGAGAGAGAGAGAGAGAGAGAGAGAGAGAGAGAGAACACTGAAAGTCAGAGCGTTGGGAAGCTTTGTTTTTGTTTAGCAAATGTTCTCTTGGATTCAGGAAGAATATGTGTGTACACACATACAACATACACATACACACATCTTGACACACACACAAACACACACACACACACACACACATGGCTGTGACACACACACACACACACACACACACACACACACACACATACACACACACACACACACACACACACACACACACACACACACACACACACATGACACACACACACATTTTCACACACACATACACACACACACACACACACACACACACACACACATCACATACACACACACACACACACACACACACACACACACACACACACATCACATACACACACACACACACACACACACACACACACACACACACACACACATTTTTGAACTTCCTAACCCCTGGAAGGAGTGTTCTTTTAAAACATGGCTATTAGGATTTTAGTAAGGAAGCATAGGATTTGAGAAGACAGGACCTGGAATTCTTTTGGCCAGGACAAAACTGCTAACAGTAAAACAGAGTGCAAGACCAAGTTCTTTGCCAGGCAGTGACCAGAATATACAAATACAAGAACTACACTTAGTCTCCTGGAGGATGTGGAGGAGGAGGAGGGGGCGTGACCATTCTAACTAATCCTAAGTACAGAGTGTGTTCAATATTCTCTAAGTGAAATGACTTCTTCTCCTCCTCAGCCAGGGGCCATGGAGACTGCTGTGGAAGACTTGAAAGGCCATATAGCACAAACTTCTGGGGAGACTGTTCAAGGCTTCTGGCTCCTGACAGAGTGAGTATGTGGTTGGTTGAAGGAAAATGGAAATATGTGACTTCACTGGGACAGAAAAGGAGATAGTCATGTCATAGAAACTCCTCTGGGTTTCGTACAAGGTGATTTCTTGTTCTTTCCAACTGGAGATCTGTTTTTCCTTAGCTAGTTGAGTGGATGGATTTGACTCCATCTTTTTGGATTGACATTCCCACCCAACCACTGCATCCACTGCTCGGGTCCATGTCACTGCTTTCAAGGATAATTGGAGTAGCTTCCTAGGGGCCCAGCTCTGATCTCTCCATTACAGCATGCTGTCTGTAGCTACCCTTGACATCCTTCTAGGTACAGGAGAGAAGAGTACGAAAGGTACAGATGCAGTCTAATACATAGTCTGTGTTCTCTGTAGGGTATGGACTGTGATACCAGGGAAATCAGGTAGAATGGGGCCACTGGTGAAAGTTAGGGTAAGAACCAAGAAAACATAGCAAGAGCATAACAGCCTTTATTGCTCTTGTAACACCAGCCATTGCCTTCAAGACTTCCCGTAGCAGAAAGAGCTTCCCTTGTGAATATTACCATAGCAACAATTACCTTTCTACCCCTCCTAGAAACTGCACTGCCTGTGACCTTCACACATTCTGTGATACATCTTAGAAGGCAAAAGCCAGTGCTTGCCTACTACAGAGCTCATAATGTTGTGTGGAAGTGTGTTTAAAACATCCACCTCAGTTCTCGGTGGATTCAGTGAATACTGTTTGCAAGCTGGGGAATGGATGTGAGTTTCAGTAACCCAGTAATCCTTCACCAAGGGTGAAATGGGTAGACTTTTCCTCTGGAGCAGGGTGGCTTCTATGGCTGAATTTCCAGAAGGAAACCTTGATGGCTTAACCATCCAGGCTAGCAAAATGGAGTCTTCAACAAGCAGGAAACAGAATTAGTCCTGACTGATTTACATTTTATACAACTCTTTCAAACATCTTCCCAGACCTGAAAGAAAAGAAACTTCAAAACTGACATTTTTGTTGTTACATTTTACTCTTTGTGTCTTTATTTATAAAATGAGACGGAAGTGATTTTGAGAGGACAAAATGAGATATTACTGTAAATTTTTTTGTGAATGTTCTTCCCTGTCCTCCACTCCTCTGCTCCCCTCCTCTGCTCCTCCTACTCCGCTCCACCTCCTCAGAAGGAACAGAAGAGCAGAGGAGGAAGAACAGAGGAGGAGGAGTGGAGGAGGGGGAGCAGAGGAGGAGGAGTGGAGGAGGGGGAGCGGAGGAGGAGGAGTGGAGGAGGGGGAGCGGAGGAGGAGGAGTGGAGGAGGGGGAGCAGAGGAGGAGCTCCTCTTTCTCTTCTCTTCCTCCTCCACTCCTCTTCTGCTCCTCCTTCTCTGCTCTTTTGTTCCTTCTCCTGCTTTTGCTTCTTTTCATCTCCATCTTCCTTCCACTTTCTCCTTTTTTCATTTCTATCCTGCCCATCTCTCTTATCTCTGAGTTATCACTAATGAAAAGGACAGCATAGGCTTTGAAATTCCCACTAATTCATTTGGACAAACCTACGATTCACTCCCCTCCCCCATCTCTAATTCAAAAGGAGAGTCCCTGTTTGGCCTAAAAGATGATAAGTCTGCTTTGCTTAGGAAAGATAAGCACACTGATCCCAGCGAGCTTGAATTTAGCATCACAACAACATTTACACCAGTATTTCCAAAATTGGAAAACACCACAGACCATAACTTAATTTCATAGCCCATCACTTTGTAGACTGTCTAAACTTAAGACAGTTACAGAAAACATGTTAACAGTGCAGATATAAAGCTCAGGTGCACCCTGCTGGTTACATTAGCATCATGATAACATTTAAAAACTAATGGAGTATTAGTCTGCCATCCAACTGATAGAAGTTGCCCTTTCTGGTGGTGAATGGACAATTTGCATATAAAATTTTAGGAATGTTTTGAAAGTGGAAGCTGTGTGTTTGCAGAGCCTGTTCTGGGGCTTGTGGCTGAGACTGTCTTCTCTGGTTCTCTCCCCACTTGATTATGCTGGAAGGTGAGAAATCTTCCTCCTTTACCCCGTATAAGCCTGCTGTGCCCTCTATCACTGAAGATTAACATGTTATCGCTGCAGAGGAGAAGAATAGCATTGTTTTATCCCAGGGGTTTTATTGAAAGCTGCATTTGGAATTGAGTGGAAAAGTGATACCTGACCCAGATGGGCTTTGTGAATCTTTGCACTTCATTGCTTGTAAGAAAAGTCATCAGTAACTCTGAGTTTCAGCTTAGAAAAATGATAGATTGATTGGGTCACTGTTTAAAAGGCAATACAGTCTTACTATATTGAAGAAACATTCTGTAAGAAACACTAGAGGAAGCAGGCTCACAGCCCCATTCGATCCTTCTGCAAGTATTGTTATTAATCATTTACAGAAAGAAGGACAAATTTAAGGAAAAAAGGAGGTATAGGGTGTTCACAAAGAAAGGTTGAGTGGGTCCCTCTACATATTGGTTCAAACACTCTCTTTAGTATTGGGCGTAAGCTTAGCTTGGCTGTTTCTTGTAGAAAGGCTTCTATAGAAGCAAAAGGAATAAATACATACTAGCAAAGCTGTCTTCCATATTAATTCATCTGTATCTCATGATACTCTAAATAGATATGAATATACTCTTCAGTAATACTAAAAAAAGAGTCGACGGCATTTGGGACGTGGATGTAGACAATGGCCAGAGAAGCTGGGAGTGTGAACTGGAGAGGGGACCATAAACTGCACTTAGATCCCAGTTTGCTAAAATATCACAAGTGCTTGAGGCAGACTGTTAGGATGCGGGCTCACGGCCATCCTTTTTAAAGAGGATTTTTATGGCTCCATAGTTGTAAAGAAAACATGATGCTTATTTCAACGTTTCTTCCTCTTCTCCTTCTCCTTCTTGGCCCTTCTATAAAAGGACATTTAACAAACTTGTGTGAGTACTTTTAGAAGAGATCCATTAAGCCAACACCATGAGCATCTTGACACTCTGTGGAGTGTCAGACAGTGAGACTCGATGGCCCTGGAGTCTCTTCAGTCCAGCGGGATCCAGGTGCTTATGTCTCCGTTGATGTGAGGGGCAGAGGAGATGGGCTCTTCCCTCTGCACACAAGGGTGGAAGGGACTGTTCTCACTCATAAGTGAGAAGAACCACTAATAGTGGCCAACCCCCATTAAATGTATTTTTAATGAGTTACACTGGTCATGGTGTCTATTCACAGTAATAAAACTCTAAGATACCTAGAGTTATAGTAGCAAAACTAAGTATCATTCTGCCATGAATTGGCGTAAAACACTCTCCCTGTGTGCCTTGGCTTTGTTTTGAAGCCTCATGATGGGCAGGGACAACTTCTTTTATATCTTACACCCTTCAAGACTCCATCATGGCTCCTCCCACAGAACATGGCTGAGATCATGAGAATCCTGTTTCTTGGCTTTGGTATGGTACGTGCAAGTCATCTCTGCTGACTTAGAAAGTTTTCTCAGATTGGTTCCCCCAGATCTTTAAATAAAACAAGGCAGGGCCATTGAGATGGCACAGTAGGTAAGGTGCTTGCTGCAAAGCCTTGCACCATGAGTTCAAATCCAAGAACTCCCATGATAGATAGATAACCAACTCTTGTAAGTTGTCCCTTGACCCGCTCCTTGACACACACACACACACACACACACACACACACACACACACACACACACACACACCAAAAACAAAGAATTTTAAATAAACATTTAACCAAAGGGATACTTGAGAACAAGTGAGCTGGCACCCTGCTTTACCAACAGTAGGCTCTCTGGGCCACATTCACTCTCAGAGCTGCAGTGTATATGGCCTCTTTCCCTCCTGCTCTGCTCAAACAGTCCACAAGGGCAGGACCATGCAAGCTGCTAGCTTTATTTTATGGATGAAGAAATCCAGAGATTGAATGACCTGTTCAAAGGCAGCCACTTATTAAATGTCAGAGGAACGCCTGACTTGGTGACTTCTCTCTCCCAGCCTTGTTGTCTTTCCATTACAGTGCTCCTGGGGCCTTTTGTGATTTCTCACTCTCCTGACACAGAGATCACTATGGTTTAAATTGGTTAAATGGTCTTTGTGCCTGTGTCTGGGTTCTTCGTTGATTGGCTTTTGTTTGCAGGGAAGAGGGTCAGAGGTGCATTGGGCATGATTGGAGACCTTCCGCTTTCCCTCCCCAAGCCTTTCCCTCTGTGGGTTGTTCATTTGACTTTATTTAGTCTTCGCTCAGAAACAACTAAAATAGTCAAATGCCTGGAGGGGATGGTGAGTGATGCTGATGGACCGAAGCCAGCCACACTTCCATCTTGTCACAGTCTAATTATGTTATAAGGATTACAAAACAGCTCCGTAATGGAGAATACAGCTAACAATAATTAGAAGGGGAAAAAGACCAGAAAACTGGAAATTGTCAATTTCTAATCCTTTATAATCGCAAGGAACTAAAGGATATGGAGGCTATGCCACTTACGTTAACATGCTAAGCTGCTGCCTCTGCCCAGCTCTATTCACTTTCTGTACACTTGAGTGCCTACTGTTGAATCTGTGGTCCAGAGGTTAGTAGCACTTGCATGGCCTGATGTTTGATAGCAGCACTGACCCTCAGGCCTTACCCCAGAGCTAAACCTGATCTTGCATTTTTACAAGATTCCTATACACACTAAATCTGAGAAGAATCTGCCTCTATCAGTCTTCTGGTCTTCATCCATGAACAACGGTGCATCAAAGTGCTGTCTCCACAGTGTGCACAGTGGGTGGAGCTATGTAAATAGAGTAAAAGAATAGGGGAGAAGATTACTTTGGTTGAATTAATATGGACCTGTTATATGGACTTGGGGTCTCAGAAGGACAGTGTCTTAGAGTTTCTGTTGCTGGGATGAAAAACCATGACCAAGTTGCAAGTTGGGGAGGAAAGGGTTTATTTAGCTTACACTTCTATATCACAGTTCATCATCAAAGGAAGTCAGAACAGGAACTCAAACAGGGCAGAAACCTGGAGGCAGGAGCTGATGCAGAGTACATGGAGGGATGCTGTTTGCTGGCTTGCTCAATGTGGCTTGCGCAACCTGCTTTCTTATAGAACCCAGGACTACCAGCCCAGGGACAGCATCACCACAATGGGTTGGGCCCTCCCCATCAATTACAGAGTAAGAAAATGCTCTGTGGGCTGGCCCACAGCCCAGTGTTATGGAGATGTTTTCTCAATTGAGATTTCCTCCTCTCAGATGACTACATCTTAAGTCAAGTTGACATCAGACTAGCCAGCACAGACAGCAGAAGTGTGCATTACTACAAGGAAGTAACAGTGTGCAAAGGAGAGGAAACCAGATAAACACAACCACGAGGCCAAAGCATAGCATCAGGAATTTAAAAAGATGTGAAAACCGATGGAGTTTCTAAAAGGGGGGTCATGGTAAATAGGGGTCGAGTCTTTCTATGACTCACATGACATCAGAGTACACAGGTAGCAGTAAGCTGTTCAAGCTTGGTATAGCAAATGTTACATGGTATGGCTCAGAGCCTTCCTAATTTAATTCTGATAGAGTCGTCCACAGATATTAGTAGGGCCCCGTTTCCAACTTTCTGGGCCTTCAAGCAACTGAAGCCCCAGACGACTCGCCTTGTCCTTGGGTGAAAGTAATGAAGCAGAAAAGCGCCTCAGATCTATCGAGATCTTAGTGACCTGTGGCAGGGCTCTGGCAGTAACAAAGGCACCTCTGTTGCCAGACTCTATTTGTCCTGGTGGGTGTTTTCAACAGCCACTTAATTAAACACATTGCTTTTCTCTATAAATTCTCCATGGTGGCAACCTCATCCAGAGAGCTAATGTTCCCCTAGTGACCTGCATTATAGGACAGTGCGAGCATTTAGTTACTGCGGTCACAATTGTACTTGGAAGTGCTTGTTTTCCCATGACTGCAACCAATTAAGGAGAACTCAGAAAAGAGCCGAAAGGCAAAAGAAGTCCCATGACTCTAAATGCCCTGCTCAGTTACTTCCCTAGCTCTCCTACACGGCTGTACATATCCTTTATGTTCACTGGGTCTTAGTTTTATCATCTATAAAACGGAGATGTTGCAAAGGTCATGTCAAGGATTAAATTACCTGAATCTGATCAGCGATTCCTGTAACTTTTGTTTCATGTTATGTCCCATATCACAGTTCCATTTTTATCATTATTTACTACCAGTCTCTTATTCATGCATCTGTTCATTTATTTGCCCAGTCCATTTCACAATTCAGATTCTTCCCTAAGTGCTGAAAACCAGTGGCCCTTTCCAGTTGTTCTGGGCCCACAGCCTTATGAGACAGAAGGACAGCTAATGAGATCACATCAGAATATGACACACACTAGTGTCTGTCCCATCCATGATTCTATGACTGGAGATTACTGCTTAGAGTAAAGGGAATGGGTAAGATTAAAGAAGGAGCAACGAGTCAAAGAGGACATGACTGGAAACAAGGCAGCATTATTCCAGATGATGGAGAGCACATGTGTGAAGTAAGAGGCAAGCTCTGGATGTCATGATCAGTGCCATGACTAGGTTAGACTGCACCATGTTGAGAGAGCCTGGGCAAGCTGGAAAAATAGGAAGGAAGCAGAGAGCCAAAGAGTTCTGAATACTTGGCTAAGCAGGTGAATTATCTTCCTCACGGAGGTACACACTGTTTAGCCACAAGTCATGTCTGCGCTCCCAGGATTGCAAGAGCCTTGCCCGTCCCCCCTCTTTAACTGTCCCCTCCCCATTTCCTTGAGGCAAGAGTGAGTTAAATCATCTCTTACCTGCTTATGAGAGCCAGCTATACATCTCTTCTCACAAAGTGTTCTGTGACCACTCCTTGGTACCCTGACACTGGTTGTGATAATTATTTATACTAAAATCATAACATTATTATTCAGGGTTCTTTGACATGTAGGTTGCCAGTATGTCTCTCTTATTCATTCCTACTGTAGGTATTTTTCTCTCAAATGTTATAAAATAGGGGATTGGCATTACTAGGAAGACATTTGGCTCTGGAAACAATTGCCCGATAATTAAGTTACTTAAGGTTAATTTTGATTATTTAGAACTCTATCCTATCCAAGTTTCCTTTTAAAAAATATACATTTTTATCTTAACATTGAAGTTGTTAACACTTATGAGATATCGCAATTGTTATTTTTAAAAGTATCATCGTTTCTTCTGTGTCAAAATACTGCTTGATTCACAAGTAGTGTTCTGGAAGTGTTATCTGCATTTCACTGGGTCCATCAGTTGTTACAAATGTCTGGTCATAGGAAAGATAGGGTGGGAGAAATATATATATATATATATATACATATATATATATATATATATATATATATTAAAACTTGGAGTTCTAAGTAAAGAAAATGGTCAGGCAAAGAGGGTTATAATGCGTAGTGAATACATCCAATCCACTAAGAAGACATAGCTATCTAAATGTGCGGGGAGCAAACAGTAGTATAAGAATGCGAGGAATAGAAAGTGGTAGAATGAAAGCAGAGTTGGAGATTAGATCTCAACTGATAGAAGACACGTGCTTTTCAAGAGTAAGCACAACACATGCTCTCATGCACCAAATCTAGAGCCACCAAAGAAATGTGACCTAAATCTAGTTCGAGGAGAAACTAAGATCAGAAAGGTGGCCAGGACGATATTTGAGTTCTGGGAAACTAACTAACATACTTTGGCGTCACCAGTGCAGTGCACTGAGGGGAAACCCAGCATGGACCTTAGGTGTGGGATGATGTGAAACCGCCACAAGGGTGCTTGGGGCACAGAAGGAAAAGTGAAATCAGCTTCCACATCCAAGAAACCCGGGAGGAAGAAGAACACAGGCAAAGCTAGAAGACAAAGGGAGCAGTGAGGATGGAAGCTGAAACCAATTTTTAAGAACAATAGAGAGAATTAGTGAAAGAAAAGGTGGGGTTTCTGGAAGGATCCATCAAACTGGCAACTCCTACTAAAATAACACATGAATGAGATCCCACCAAGTCCATCAGTGAAGGGGGACGGTGGGAGGGTGGGTGTGGCGGGGCACCCGGGTTGTGCTATTATTACAGGGTTTGCAAACATCAAAGGAAATGGCAAGAAATGACAGCTCACAACCGTAACATGTAAGTGTAAGAACTTATGCTTCTACCTTTAAACACACACACACACACACACACACACACACACACACCACAAAAATGCTCAATGAACACAAAATGTGAACTTTGGCTACTCCTATAATAATTGAGAGATTTAATTTTGTTTTAGAAACCAACTCTATAAGAATTGTCTAGGTCCAGATGTCTTAACCAGAGAATTGTACTGAGTGTTCACACTAAAAGGCAAAAACAAGGTTACCTTCCCAGAAAGCATGAGAAACACCTTCCAAGCCTTCTATGAAGCAAACCTGAGACAGCCTCCCCAAACCTGACAAAGATGATAAAAATAAGCAGAAAAATAATATTCCTCATCAAATACCAATGCAAAAGTTCCTGAAATAATAACAAATAGAATTCAGCAATGTGTAAGGTCAGTTATATGTAGTGGGTAAATAATTAAAATAGGTTGCAAAGCACTAGATACTATGTCACAATACCTCCTGCTACTCTCTGTCCCTGGTGGCGTCTCTGCCTCTATGGCCAGCCCCACATTCGTTCCGGCTACTCTCTGGCCCCCGCAGTGGCAGTGGCCACCCTCTTGCGACTCTGCTTGGAACTCTGTTTATGATTCCAGCATCCACCCCCTATGGTTATTGTCACAATTCCCATTGTCCTGGTAAAATCAAAGCTCTCAATCAGCTTTAATTCTCACTCCACAAAATGTCCACACAATAAACTCAGAGCCAGTTGATACTGATACAAACTATCTACCTAGATAAGAAAAATTGCCCTGTAATAATCCATCCCTTATATGATATTCATAGCTACCTGTGGCTAATTAAACCACATGGGTGTGCATCATCCTTCTTCCCCTCCATCTTCTCTTCCCTTTCTCTCCCTCCTCCTCTCTCTGTCCTCTCTCCAAAACTCTGCTCCTGCTTCACTTTTTCACTGCCCAATCACAGGCCTTCCCTTATCTTGCACCTGCCCTCACCGGCATATAGACACCAATCCATAGTTATATATCGTGACTAAATGGGTTTTGTCCAGGGATGCAGGGAAGGGTTGGTATTGAAAAATCTTGGACTGTGTACTAGAACATGTGAAGCATCTAAAGGAGGAAGACCACATGGCCATTTCAACTGATCCAGAACAAGCATTTGAAGGACACTAAGCAGCCATCCCTGAAGAGCAGAAGGAGTCTCAGAATGCCAGTGCAGGGGTTTCCTCTGTGAGATGGAGAATATGTGCTTAGGTCCTAGAAGTGGCTGGAGTACTGAGTAAAATGTCCTATTTGTCTGTGGTGGCCATACTACCTTGGACCCATACCACCTTGGATCCTCATAACCTCATCTAGAAATCCTTCTCTGCATATGATATGACTGTCTATGTGGATAATTTCAAGAACTACGAAGAAGAAAACTCTGACAACTAATGAAGACTTAGCCAAGTTTCAAGACACAAGACCACCATGTCTAAATCAGTGCTGAGGATGCCCACAGCTAGCAGTAGAGAAGGGAAAATGAAACCAGTGCTATAGGATAATCACACGAACAGGACGTAGAGTGCGTACCCACGTGACTTGCATGCTGTAAGTGCCAGTGGAAATTAGCCAGGTGATGCCAAGCTTTGTCAAAGGCCTTCTGTACATTTATTGAGATGATCATGTCATTTCTGCCTCTGAGTCTGTGGATTACATTGATTGATATATGCTCAATCACTCTTACATTCTGAAACAAGCTAATTTGGTTATATTCTATAGTCTTCTCAACATGTTTAATTTGGCCTGGAATTACTTTTATTGATAAGTTTTATATCTGTGTACATCAGGGAAAATGGTGTTTAGTATTATTCTTTCTTTGGTATAAGAATTTTTGGCTTCACAGAATGAGTCAGCTAGTTTTCTGTCCCTTTCTGTTTCATGGAGGAGTTTGAGAAACACTGGCATTATTTAAAGGTCTGACAGAAATCAGCAGTGAATTCACCTGGGTTTAGAGTTTTCTGTCCTGGGAGCCTCTTTATTTCTGTTTTTATTACTGATTTAGTCTCATTGCTGGGCATAGAGAGCTTAAGTTGTTTATATCCATTATGTTAAATTAGTTATCTCCTCTGAGTCTATCAATTGGTCAGTTTCTTTCTGATTTTAGTTTGTCTTTTGAGAGTGTCTGTGTAGGTAGCTATGGCAGACCAGAGCCTGCTCTATAGACCAGGCGGTCTTGAACTCAGTGATCTGCCTGACTCTGCTTCCAGAGTGCTAGGATCAAAGGTGTGGGCTACTACTCCCAGATACCAGTATCTTTTATCTTTTTGAAGAACAAATTGGGTTTTCTTGATTCTTTGAACTGTTGTTTCAATCTCTATTTCCTTAATTTCCACTCTGATCTTTATTATGTATTCTCGTCCACCAAAGGTTCAGAATTTGTCTTGTTTTTGTTATCGGAGACCTGGAAGCATGTCATTAGAATATTTTCTGATTTTTTAAAAAATGTAAGCACAGACAGAGTTCCCTCTTAGAAATACCTTGCCTGTATCAAAAGATTCTGGCAAATTTTGTTTTCTTTTTTACTTAATCCTAGGAATTTTTAATGGGTTTTCACGCTTCTCTCAGGTGTAGTGAATCAGAGAGACATTTCTTCAAGTGCTCCTTACTGTTTGCTACTGTTACTCGCTTAATGCTCACCCTCTGTGCCCCTTTGGAAGAGCATGCAGCTTGTGCTTGTGAGTGTATACAGTTTGAACTCATGAGAACTTTACTTATGTGACCTTTCTTAACCCTCAGAGTATACACTGAGGCTCTGAAGAAAGGTGACAGTTGCACGGGGTCTGCCTCATTTATCAGCTTCGTTCTCCCAGGTCCTACCACTTTTACAGTGGTGACAGTTATCATGCTTAGTTATTCGTTTTTTTGTTTTGTTTTGTTTGGTTTGATATTTTCAAGACACGGATGTTCTAGAGCTCACTCTGGAGTGACCAGGCTGGCCTGGAACTCACAGAGCTCTACCTGTCTCTGCCTCCCAGGTGCTAGGATTAAAGGCTGTGCCACTACCGCTGAGCTATTTTGTTTGTTCGTGCTGTCTGAATGTTAGGCTTGCTTAGTGTCGTCTTTTATTAATAATATCCTTTCTCCTATTGTGTTTTGATGTTGATTTTCGCTATTCTCTTTATATGTAACTTACTTATTTACAACATTTTCAAATTAAAAAAGAAACCAAAATAGTTCAGTTGCTTTCAATGCACATGTTCACAGGCACGCGCACACGTGTACGTGTGTGAGTGAGTGAGTGTGTGTGTGTGTGTGTGTGTGTGTATGTGTGTGTATGTGTGTGTATGTGTGTGATCCAGAGGAAGCTGACATGGAGAAAGGAGAGTACATATGACTGTCTTTTATTGTATACATGTATACATTCTCGAAAATAAAGATAATTACATAAATCAAGTAGATAACATGCATGTAATCCAGAAATGAGGGGTCCAGTTCCTCTTCATGGAGTTTCTTATCCATATTGCACATTCTCTTTTCCAGGTTCTGAATTGATTTTCTTATTGTATTTATCTAATTGAATACTCTTAATATTACTGATAATTATAAATATTGGACTTCCGAATTCCTTCTCTGGCACTTAGCCCTGTCAGTACCTTGGGTTCAGCTTTTGCAGAAGTCACTGCCTTTTCTCAAATTTCTGGCCTTTTCTTACTGTGATGTGCAGGCCTGTTGGGGTAGACAATGTCTTTTCTGTTTGTTTTTCCACATTTCTACTCTTCTTTTCTATTGGGAAACCGTGTTTTCTCTTGGGTTTGTGACCCTCCCCCTCTGCATATAGAGGGAGAAAGGAGCGAGCAATAACAAAACAACAATTGGCAGTAAGCCAGGTACCAGAATGTAATAGACAGGCAAGCAGAAACACCAACTACATGCCTGTTGTGACTTCAAAGGGAAGGAACTTCCTAGTCCCTATTAGAATGAATGAGGATTTGATCTTTGTTTATTGTTTTTTAAACAAACAAAAAAAAATTGTGTAGCCCTGGCTTTCCTAGAACTCTCTTTGGAGACCGGGCTGGCCTAGAACTCATAGTCGTCTGCCTTTGTCTCCGGAATGCTAAGATTAAAGGCATTCACCACCACATCCTGTACACTAGGATTTTTAAAATTATTAAAGTTGATACTTTGCCTTAAATTCACAAAGAAGCAGAAAAATGTGTAGGGTCTCTCCAATTTGGTCCTTCAAGTCCAATGCTTTTCATTGTGGAACATCTGGTTAAACTCAGGGGCTAATCCCTGCCTGAGAACCAAAGAGACAGTTCACATGAGTGAGCTAATCTGTATGGAACAGAATTCTCTCTCTTGAGGATTTGAAGGGGAGAGATTCAGATCTGCAAAGGAAGTAACAGATGACTTTGAGGCAAAGCAGAACTACAGAAAAATAAAAAGTGACCACAAACACTAGGACCATTGCAGTAAAAGAGGCACAGAAGTTTTGATAGACACTACTTTCTAAAGAGTAGATCTGCTATAGCTAGCTCCTTGTGGATTTCTGGGTCCCATGGAACCTCTCTGTGCTTGGTTCCTGCTCTTGGATTTCAGTGGGATTCCCCATGTATTTTTATAGCATCTATCCTCCTCCTGGGTTTGACTGGTTTGGACTGTACTTTCTGTACCCAGAGAGGCATAATTAATAGACCACATCGAACAGATTTTTTTTTTTTTTGCCTTTCAATAAATAGAAACCACTGGAGGATGAGAGATGTATGCAGTTGTTCTGTTCTGTGCTTCTGTTCTATCCTCCTTCTAGCTCCTCACCATGGGGTCGAGTTCTTGGCTTCTGCTCAAATGAATTCCTTAAGGAGAATTCAGGGGAGGAGAGGATGCTCCAGGGGTTGGACCTGTTACAGGCTCTTGGTGTGCTGTAGACGACTTGAGTGATTTAACATCTATTCATTAATTTTGTGGGGGAAGTAAAGAGAAGGGTGTTTCCAGATCTCTTTCTTTTGTGTAGCTATTAAAATGCTGTCTTCTTGGTGGTAGCATTGTGGGGAGAGAAAAATAGCCTCAAAGTACAGGAAACATAAAAGGAAAACTCAATGGACTACATACTGGCTGGACTAGCTGAACTGCTGAACATGCTGTTGCCTTGGTCACTTCATGCAAGGTCCATGTCACGTTATAGGCATGTGGTGTGAAAAGTGTCAAGTTTCAAAGAAATTGTGATCACTTCTGTATGTGACTGTGATTGGTCCTTGCTTAAATTCCCTCCCCGTTCCCTGTGTCCTCTATGGCTCTTTCTGAAATACATCTCAGGGACTCTGCAGACTCTCTCCATTGAATGCGATTCCCACAGACATTCCTCAGATGCTGCTTTAAAATATGTTTTTTATTTTATGTGTATGAGTGTTTTTGCCTTCATGTATGTATGTATGTGTACTGCATATATGCCTGGTGCCCGTAAAGACCTGTTTGTCATGGCCCCTGAAACTCGAGTTGTGAGCCAACACATGAGTGCAGGGGAGGGAACTCAGATCCTCTACAAGAACAGCCAGCCCACCATACTGCTGAGTCATGGCCTCAAGCGCCTCATCAATCTCCTTTGCCAGAACTCTGCACCCTCATGCATCCATCCATGTCCTGGAATGTGAGTGCGAGAAGCGTAAGTGTGTACTTGGTTCCTCAGCACCATTCTAAAGCCCATAACTGAATCTATATTCATCTGGTGATGGGTAAGGATAACAGTTACTTCTGACCTAGTTCACTGGTACTGCTCCTTCAAAGAGAATCTTTATTACATGGAGGAAATTCGATTGCAAATTGGTAAAATTCAAATCCTCTTTTGAGCCACAATCCTGAACTGCCTGCTGCCTTGTGACTTCTGAGCTGTGTTCATACCGGAGTCTGCTGTTGGCTGGTCTGCTCCGGCTAGCTAAAAGGGTGGAGCACAATTGCTTCCATTGATCCTCTTACTGTGTTTCGTCTGTGGAACTCCTTACCTTTCAGAGTAGCCCACACTGGCCACCTTTAGTGGGGACTTCACATATGGCTTGTATTTGAGTTAGAAGTTGAATGGGACATCTAATATAATGGAAATAAAAACAGCCATGCTAGACAAATGGACAAACAGAAGTTTGCCTTACATGTATGGAATTAATAAATATTTTCTTAGCACTTTTAGAAAGTTGAAAATAGGCATTTGGATATCTGGAAAAGATTGATAGACTGAGATATTCTCTTCAAGTGAATTTGACTTAATCACTCACTAATTGGTTTGTGAATTCAATATGCATTTCAACAACTTTCAAGGGATGTGGAAATTGTCTCCTGCATTGTGATTGTCTTACTAGACAATTATGATGAAGTCATTCACATACGCTTTGTGTTTCGTTATGTTCTGGGCATGGAGCATGCCTTAGCCTCACAACAAATGTCCCTATACGGCTCTTAGGTAATACGACGGTGTCGTCTTCATTTGCAGACATGGAGGGTAGGTCTCAGAAAGCAAGAGTAACTTTGGTATGATCTCAGCAGCTGGCCCAGGGCAGAACTGCATCTCTCACTCCTGGTCTGAGTGACAGAGAGATGGCTGCCCCTCAGGAAGAAGAGCCAAAGATAAAGATTGATTTCTTGCTACAATTTGAGCTCCTAAGAATCTTGACAAGGTTTCTGCATGCATGGAGATTGTCTTCCATGGAGGGACATGAGAGAAGAAAGGTATTTAGAAGCTAGTTTCTCTGTCCCAGGCTAGGCCGGGTCTGTGACGTGAAGCAATAGCATTCTTTCATCTTGGTTTTCCTAGCCTAGGACAGTGAGGGACTAATTCTCTGGGTTGGACAAGAAATACTTGGAAATTTTCGGATGTATTCCAACATAAAAGGTTATGTAAATGCACAAATCTTTCCATGCCATCCACAAAACCTTTCAGGCCTCAGTTCATAAAACCCTCCTACCAGGAGGGCTGGATGTTTTTAGATACAGCTCCAGTTCCTTAAATGGGTCTGGGAAATATTAGGTTCACCACCACACCAAAAATCCTCCAACACGTAGCTTCATATTTTAAAGGTAGTGGATGCCTAGGCTTCATCTTGTTGCTCCTGAATCAGACTTTATGAATTCCAGCCCACATCTCTGAGTGATTCCACCTCCATGATTTTGATAGTCTCATAGGTAACATATCTCGTTCTGCCGGCCATCCTGTAACAAGTTCTGTCTTGGGGGTCACACAGTTCTTTCTCTCTAAATTTAATAAATGTGTATCTAGCTATGTCTCTGGATCATCTCTCAAGACATCCCTCAAACACAAGTCACATAAAAGCCTTGCCCTTGTAGGTGATTTTAGGTGGCTTTCTTCAGCAGAGTGGTTAACTGGGAGCGTTGGCTGGACTGGGTAAGAAGGCTCAGCAGGTAAAGTTAAGCATCGCTACAGCTTTCAGGCTAAATTTGATCCTTGAACCCCAGACGGGGGGAGACAAAAATGAAGCCTATAAATTGTCCACTGACATAGCATGTGCTGTGCTATTGGTAACTTGTTCTCACGCACAATAAATAAATAAGAAAATAAATAAATATAGTAAGTATAGCACTGCTTCTTGAGGTAAATTGAGTCCAAATCCACAATGCTTCACTGTGTGACTCTGGGCAGGGTACTTCAGCTCTTGATGCTGTGGTTCCCCATCTGTGATGGTGATGGCGATGGTATTGTGACCTTCCTCACAGACCTGTCAAAAGTCTAAAGGATGCAGTCCACATGATACACACAGAGAAAAACTTATTAAAAAGGAACATCAAGTAAATGTTAACGTTTTACTGGATAAATCTGCATTTCATTTATAACTCTACATAACACTTAGTTTTCTTATATCTTCCTCACATTAGAGTATACACTTTATAGCGAACAGGGAACATGGTAAAGGCCTTCTTAGTCCAATACAGAGGAGCATCTATATATAGATCTATCTACACAGACACTCAGTAACCATTACTGACTAAAGGGAGAGATATAATGTCTTTACCCATGGATAGTGGTATAATAATGTGGCAAGCTTAAGAATATGTTGAAAACATCTTGGATGAATGCTGGTTATGTTACTTACAAGTTAGTTTCCTGTCTTGCTAATATGCCCTAACAGAACACTATACATTGCATGGGTGATTCAGCAGACAGTTTTCCCCTTAGCTCCAGAGGCTCAAAGTCTAAGATCCTGCTGATTGCATTGACTTGCTTCTCATTAAGGGCCTTATTTCTGGTCATTGGAAGTTGCTTCTAGTTGTGTGCTTAAGCTAAAATGGGATCCAGTGTTTTTTCTTCATGAGGGTATGCATTCTACTGAAGAAGCTTTTCTCTTAAGACCTCATCTAAAACTAACCACCTGTCTTCATCAGGGTTTGTATTCCTGCACAAACATCATGACCAAGAAGCAAGTTGGGGAGGAAAGGGTTTATTCAGCTTACACTTCCACATTGCTGTTCATCACCAAAGGAAATCAGGAAGGGAACTCAAGAGGTCAGGAGGCAGGAGCTGATGCAGAGGCCATGGAGGCATGTTACTTACTGGCTTGCTTCCTCTGACTTGCTCAGCTTGCTCTCTAATAGAATCCAAGACTACCAGCCCAGAGATGGCACCACCCACAATGGGCCCTCCTACCCTTGATCGAGAAAATGCTTTACAGCTGGATCTCGTGGAGGCATTTCCTCAAGGGAGGCTCCATTCTCCACGATAACTCCAGCTTGTGCCAAGTTGACACACACAAAACCAGTCAGTACACCACCTCTCATGATTCCACCTCCTAATGCCGCTACCCTGGGTTTAAGGCTTTGACATAAGGGTTGATTTGAGCAAGCAACACCAGTTTATTGTGACTCAGTTTACTTATCTTTATGTGTGAATGTTGTCTGGTGAATGGGTATGTGTGTGTGTGTGTGTGTGTGTGTGTGTGTGTGTGTGTGTGTGTGTGTGTGTGTACTGGAGCTTTGCCTGGTGCCTGGAGTGACACTGAAGTTCCTATCCTGCAGAACATTCTAATGCTGCAGGACTCAGAGGAGTGACCTAGAGCTGAAGAGGAAATGTCCGCTGAACATGGAAATGCTTTTTGGAAGTGTGGTCATCCTGCTGACTAATATGCAGGAACTTCCTGGAAAACACTGGGAATTTGTAAAGTGTGTGTGTGTGTGTGTGTGTGTGTGTGTGTGTGTGTGTGTGTGTGTGTGTGTGTGTGTGTACTGTCAACTAGACTTGACCCTTACGTGCCATCCATCTTCATTGATTTTTTTTTTGAGACAGGGGCTCTCTTTGGCTTAGAACTCTGACTGTGGGATATACTGTCTGTCCAGTGGACTATCAGAGCCCCACAGATCTGCCTGACTTTACGCCAGTGCTGGGATTACAAGAACATGTCACCATGGAAAGCATCTTTATATGGGTTTTGGGACTTGAACTTAGGTCCTTGTGCCTCCAAAGGGAGCAGTTTATCAACTGAGCTGTGTTCCATTCCCTTCCTATCTGCTTGCTGTGGGCATGCTTCACCTGCCCAATATTAGGTGCACGCTTAAAAAAAAATCTACTCAAGAAATAAATTCGCCTGAGTTTTTCTCTTTTTCACCTTAGAAAATGTCATCCAGATTTTTCAGCTTGTGCCTTCCCAGCACTCAGATCTTTCCCAGACTGTAGAAATGGCATGCTTTAAGAGAACCTTCTGCCAGGGCATGGAAGAGGTGCCAGACACTCTTTTTCCTCAGCCCTGTGGGCAGTGGGTAGGGAACCATAAGACCACAGTTTACCCCTGTGGCTCTGAGGTACCTTCTTCCAGTCACATCATACCACTGGGCACCGTGCTGTTCTTCGTTGTATGGGTTCCTTCTCAAAACACAGAGCGGTGTGTGTCAGGGCAGTAAGACCTTCTCAGGATCCCTACCGAGGGACACAGAGCCCAGTGTGCGAAGGCCCAGGGTAGTGAGGGAACACAAGGGAATCAGAAGCAGTTAGGTTTGGAGACCTGGTTATAGGGAAAGTTTAAGGTATTGGATTTGTATTAGAAACCATGTTTCTTTTGAGGGTCTCCCATTTTAAACAAACTGAAGTGGCTTAGGGAAAAGCTAACCAAGTGACTGAAAGAAATGTATGCGGGTGATTTAGTTAAACATTTCGCCAGACTCCACTTGACTCGGGGTGCAGATGCTTTGCTCCAATGCCGTGTAGTTTTCATCTGTTTGTGTTTGAAGAACAAACCCAAAATTGGATGCTCTTTGGGCTCTAGAACCTTGTGGGTGCTCAAGGAATGAGTGAGGAATGAATGGTTCAGTGTTCTCTCCCTGCGTTGCTGACTTTGGGCTAGCCAGGATGCTGTCTTCCTCTCCTCTTCAAGGGCTTGAGCAGCATACTTAATTTGACTTGTAGATCACAGAAAGTAGCTTTATTAAGCATCAGGAAAAATAGAGAAACGTCTGTATTAAGTTATAGGTATGCCCCCTCTCTTTCTCTTTAAACACACCCACCCCCCACAGAGATGCACACATATGGAGCTAGACACACAGAGACACACACAGAGACACAGAGACACACCCAGAGACACAGAGACACACACAGACACACATCCACATACACAAAGAGAGAGAGACAACATTAGAAGAAAATCTTCTTTAGAAGATCATTTACAAACAACGAATTGATTTTCTAGTCTCAAAAGAACAACTCAACCACGGAAGTATCACCGGGCACAGGTCCGGGCTGCAGGAGGGGCACCTGGGATGACCCGAGTCACTGGAATACTGGCCTAACTTGCGGGAGTAGTATGGCCTGTCATTGCTAGTTCGCTGTTGCCCTCTGCTGGTGAATCTCGTCATTTCGGGAAGCTGACGCTGGAACTCTCACATGCTCTCTTAACCTAGACACAGAGGCTCTTCTCAACCTGCCAGGGATGAAGGGAATGCTGGTGCTGAGGAACACTGGCAAACAGGAAGTGATGCCAGGGAGGTTCGTGTGCCACAGAGGGAGATAGGTCATATGTCTCCTTCTGGTCTTTTCTTCGTGTTTTCTGAGACCTTGCTGGGTACAGAACAGAGACCCAGGAATAAATGAGGTACAGATTCTGCACTAGATAAAAGACCGCTCAGTATCCGAGGTGAGCAATTGGTTGGATCAGCATATAAATAAACTGTCATAGAGCGACAACTGTGACTAGGGCCATAGGAGAGGTACTGAAGACATGTTGAAGAAACGACATCCACTTGGGGGTGAGGGTCCCTGCAACAGGTAGCATTTAAAATGGGAACTTGAAGGAGAGTTTGTATTTCCTGTCTTTGAGTTCAACATTTTAAGTGCTTCGTGGACTATTAATTTATATGCATTGGCATTTTGCCTGCATGCATGTGTATGTGAGGATGTCAGATCACCTGAAACTGAAGTTTACGACAGGTGGGAGCTGCCGTATGGTTACTGGGGTTTGAACCTTGGTCCCCTGGAAGAGTCACTAGTGTTCTTAATTACTGAGCCACCTCTCCAGCCCCTTAATTCAATTTTCTTAGTTTTTATTTTATTTGAAAATTGTTTGAGAATTCTCTTTAAATGAGCACACCATATTTACATCATGTCCAGCCCCTCCAACTCCTTACATGCTCCTCCAGTCCCTCCCTTTCAAATTAATGAGCTGTTCAGACGTGTGTACAGAGGGGCGGGGGGACGGACGGATTCCTGTTGTTGCTGTCCTTCTGTGCATGGGCTCAAAGCTCACTACTTAGGATTGGGATCTCCTCCCTGGGGACAATGAACAGCTTCTGCCTCCTTCAGCTTCCGTTCTGTGGCTCTGCATCCCAGCCTATTGGTCTCTCGCCTCGTGAGGTCCGTGAAGGTCTTATGACAGAGGTGTACTGTTGAGATTTCACGGGAACAGCATATCTGTCATGTCCAGAAGACATTATTATGAAACAGTCACCCTGGTCCTCAATATCACCCATCAACCCGTCCCTTTCCCTTCCTCTGTGTTAGACTTGTTAGCCTCCCTCCCTCCTCTCTATCATCTGTGTTAGCTTCCCTCCTCCCTCCCCCCTCTCCATTCTCCGTGTTAGCCTCCCTCCCTCCTCTTTCCCCCTCCCACCTCTATGTTAGCTGCCCTCCCTCCTTCCCTCCCTCCTCTCCAGTTAAGACCTCCTCCAGTTTTTCCACTCCCCCATTCATAGTACCCAGTCCTTCTATCCCTTTCCCTAGAGTTCCTCACCCACAGTGATCCTGTTTTCCTTTCCTGGCTTCTGTTGTTGGTCCAGGTTATATGCTCAAACCCAAAGATCCAGAGCCAGGATTCATAGATAAGAGAGACTATGTAGTGCTTGTCTTCCTGGGTTTGGGTTATCTCACTCTGTATAATGCTTTGGAATTTCATCGGCTTACCTGAAAGTTTAATTTCTTGATAGGTAAATAGAACCCCATGGTACATATGTACCACATTTTCATTAGCTGTGCATTAGCTGACCAACATCTAGGCTGCTTCTGTTTCCTCGCTATTGGGAACGCAGCTCAATGAGCAGGCTGAGCGAGTGTCTGTGGGATAGGATATGGAGTTCTTTGGGTATATGCCAGGAGTGGCATAGCTGGATCCTATGATGCCTCTGCTTTTAGTTTTTTGAAAATTCTTCACATCAATCTCTACAGTGGCACCAGCTTGAACTCCCTCATCGGGTTTGCCCCTCATCCTAGCCTCTCTAGCGAGCATGAAATCTCCAGCCAGGACCTCCTTGGCTAAGGAATCACTCCCCAAATTTCACAAATAGGAAATCCTAAAGCAAACAGCCTTTTCTCTGCCAAGGACACAATCAACTAAGTAAAGAAGTCCACAGGGCGGGAGGAAGCCTTGTCCGCTGTGCATCCAGTACGGGTTAACAGCCGGAGTACACAAAGATCTTAAAACTCCAAGACACCAAACAACCTCACTTAAGAACCAGATACAGCTCCGACTGCAAAGCCTGCGATGGGAATGAAAATGGCTAAGAAATAATTTTTAAAAAACTGTTTGGCAACCTTATCAATCAGAGAAATGCAAATATTTTCTAAGTTTAAAAGTAACCATTTTAATGTATATCTCTCCTGAGAGACACAGCCAGAATACAGCAAATACATAGGCAAATGCCAGCAGCAAACCACTGAACTGAGAACAGGACCCCCATTGAAGGAATCAGAGAAAGGACTGGAAGAGCTTGAAGGGGCTCAAGACCCCATATGAACAACAATGCCAAGCAACCAGGGACTAAGCCACTACCTAAAGACTATACATGGACTGACCCTGGACTCTGACCTCATAGGTAGCAATGAATAGCCTAGTAAGAGCACCAGTGGAAGGGAAAGCCCTTGGTCCTGCCAAGACTGAGCCCCAGGTGAACGTGATTGTTGGAGGGAGGGCAGTAATGGGGGGAGGATGGGGAGGGGAACACCCATATAGAAGGAGAGGGGGAGGGGCTAGGGGGATGTTGGCCCAGAAACCAGGAAGGGGAATAACATTCTAAATGTAAATAAGAAATACTCAAGTTAAAAAAAAGTAACCATTTTAGTGGCTAGGGAAAGAACTGTCATTAAAGTGTGTGCTATGCGTGTATGATGCGCCAAGTCCATATCCCCAGGACCCACATAAAAACTGGGCATTGTGAACCCACATAACTGGGCATTGTGGCAAAGATCCCACACCGGGAGGAAGAGAGGGAACAATCCTCCCGTGTTCTGTTCATTCATTCTAGCCAATCCGAGAGCTCCAGTTTCAGTGAGAGGCCCTGCCTCAAAAAAGAAATTGGAGAAGCAACTGGGGATACTCGATTTTGACCTCTGACCTCCACATGCAAGAACATATATGTGCATGTGCCCATGGCAGACATACATGAATATTCTCTGTCTCTGTCTTTTTCTGCCCCTTTTCTCTGTCTTTCCCTGTTTCTCTCTGTCTCTATTTGTCTCTCTTTGTGTGTATGTTTCTGTTTATAAAATTCCATATACACATCCATTTTTCTCTATATATGCACATACACATACACACATATATACACATATATTTGTACATAGAAACATGTAAAAATAAATAAATTGAGTTCCAGTAAACAAAACCACACACAAATATGCACATATATATGCACACACACATATATACACATATATTTGTATATTTGTATATATAAACATGTATAAATAAATAATTTGAGTTCCAGTAAATAAAACCACACACGAAAAGAAAAATCTCATTGAAAATGCAGTATTCCAGAATAATAACGAATGTGAAGGTTTTGATGCCTGCAGTACTTCACTTTCATATCTTATTCTTTCTCATTATTATGGCTCGAGCATTCTCCCAAAATGTACTGATATTTTTAATGTTCTATTTTTATGGGGGAGGGATATTTCAATTTGCTGAAAATCATGATCGGAATCCCCAGACAGCATGAGCAGCGTGAACATACTGTACAAGATAAGTGAGACATAAATTATATAATCATAAAAATAACCATAAGATTCCACCCGGGAAGAAGGAATGAGTGGGGCTCTGTCTGTGCATATTAGAAAGACTAGACGTGTTCTCAGAGACCAGGGTATGCTGTAGTGAGCGGGGGTGGCTTACCTAGTCTGTAGGCATTACCTAGACAAAGGCAACCAAAAACGTAGCCTGTAAAAGGACAACGTGTACAAAGACTCTTAAAGAGGACGCAGTGCAAAACCCAACTAGAACCCGAACAAACACACAGAAAAACGTCAATGGCACCAGAGAAGAAGAATGCAGTAAAGGCCTGCAATGACGCTGACGGAGGCTGAGCTTGCAGAGCAGGGCTAAAATGTGTCACTTTCCAGGCATGGTGGCACGTGTTTGGAACTCCAGAACGTAGGAGAAAAAGGGAGAGTGTCCTCAGAAGTCTAAGGCCAGCCTGTTCTGGCATTTGTCATGAGAGCCACAGGAAACGACTTAAGCTTTTTAAGCAGAATGAGTGGAAATTTTCTACAAGCCAGCAGGCAGGCAGGCAGGCAGGCAAGCAATTAATAAGCACATGATCCAAAAGCAAAACTCAGGACAGGAATGCTTTCGATGAAGTAGGTTGAGGATGTAAAGCAGATCTGGATGGCCACCAGAGCCAAGTATGTATGAAATGTATGTGGCCGATCGTTCAATCCATGGAGATCAGTCTACCTGTCACGGAAGGGGTGGTTTAGAGACAGTTTGTAGTGAAAATGTTAGGATTGTTACATGCAAAGAAGAATTTCAATGACTGAAGCCAGCAGAAATGGATTGCAAGTTCTTGCCCAGGGGGAGGTCCATGGCTGGGAATCACATACGTTTGGAGAAGTTTGCTAGAGAGCACAGCTCTGGTGGTAGCATGTGGGGACGTATCTTCTCAGAGAGGTGTTTGAGCACACTTCCACACATAATAAGGGTCCTTAGTTTGGAGGTGTCACTAGGGAGAGAGCTGAAACTAAACCATGCTTGGATGCCTCAATATTGGTTCCAGGGCCCTGTGTATATGTGTGTACCATACTGCGTGTGCCATTTCAGATGGCTTATCTTTAAAACAGAAGTGATTGCATTCAGTCTATAGGGTTATTGTGGGGAGTCAAGGGGGAACATTGAGGTCCTAGGCCTTAGTAATCTCCCCAAGCAACAGCAGTTCTGTGTGGTTGTTATTCCTTTTTCTATGTTTGTTATTATTGCCATCTGAACTTCAAGAGTATTAGTATCGGGACTGTGTGGTTCCGTGTTTACATGAGTTCCTTAAGAAGTAACGATATGACTCAAGTCCAAATAAACACCGCCACCTTGGGGCTGGATCTGGTGACCTGAGCTATTTATAGGCCTGAGTGTTTACTTGAATTGAGACATTCCCACATATAAATTATGCAGAGTCTGTGTCACAGTAGAGCATGCTGTGTTCCTAAAAAGAATTCTCCTTTTGCCCAGAATCCTTTACCTTTTAAAATAAATCTCATTATGGAGTGCTGACATTTTCAGTAAAACCATTCAACCAAAAGCTGAAGGTTTTTTTTTTCTATTTCTCTTTCTGTTTTTCTCAGACTAAAAACAAGTCTGGCTTATTAGGCAGCTAAGTAGATATAATCTATTTATTGAAGTTTTTGTAGCTAGCTGACCAGACTTCTCAGAAGTCTCCATCTTCCTGAGACAGAACAAGTGAAGCTCGCTGTCAAGAACTATCTCTCAGTAGAGGACTTGAATGTTACTTTTGTATAGCCTGGGCGAAAACCACAGAACCAAGACTTCAGAGAGACCTCTTGGGTTCAAGGCTCTTTCTTTCCACCATATCGTGAGTCTGACCTGATTTTCTAGCTGAATGACTGTGCATGTAACCTCCTTCAGAGGGTTGTGGGCACATGGAAAGTGAATACTTATGAACACACCATGGCCATTGTGCTATGAGCTCAGATTCCATGCCTGCTCCTCCTCGGTTTCTCCTATTTTCCATCACCTCTAACTTCCTCTTTCATGTTTATCCCATTCCTCCTGCCGTGGATGTACTTGTTACTTCCTCTTTCCATCCTTATACTACAAAGAAGGTGGCATATGTAGTCAGTCACCCGAAGCCCCTTAGTGACTTGTGTCCACAGCACCCCTAAGCACTGCTAGGTTTAGAATCCTAATGGAGCTATTTCCCATGTTCCTCCCCACAGAATAACGAGGTAAGTCTTGTGTCCATTTCAGAGACAAGCTACTTAAGTCAAAGGAAGTTTTAAAGTCCAATCGTACAGGGTTATTAAGTGATAGAAATTCACATTTTCACTCATATAGTCATTTCCCACAAAGGATCCAAAGTCAAGTTTGACATCCACTTATTTATTCAGACACGTTTGTATTTCATTCATACACACATACACACTTCCCCATGCATTTTCTTACAAATAGGGTGGATAGCCCCTACTTACTTGAATTATGTTACCTTCTGTAACCAGTAATCATTAAGCCTGGCCAGTGACATTTTGGTACCCACTGCTAAACATTTTGTATATAATTCTTTCTTAGAAATCACGTAGATTAAAAAATTCAGGCAATAAAATTTGCCAGATCCAAAGACTTTACAATTTGATGAGCTTCCATATAATTAATGTTGCCTTTTAGAATGAGAACTGTAGAGATTCGCGTTGGATTTTATACTTTCACTGTCAAATATATTTATGCAATTATAATATATTATAGGTAATTATAATTATGTAATAAAATACAATAAATGTGCAATATGTTTGTAATAAATTTAAAATGAGAACTAAATTGTGTAGATATATATGGGAAGAGAAACGGTTAGGGTGCTCCTAGACAGCGTAATAAAGGGCCAGGCTCATCAAACAGCCTAAGAAACTGATGCATTTGAAGCATAACTGAGACATTGAGTTTTCTCTGTACTGAAGGATGATGGGAGAAGTCCAGGCCGAATAGAGATCTGTCATTTGTCTTAGAAGCCTTAGATTTGATCCTAAGTTAAAAGGATGCCGTGCAGCAGAGTAAAGGGCACAACGCCAGTTTAAATTTTCTTAACTCCCCCATGGTTATTGCTCAGGTAATGTTGGGAACGTGGTGCCCATAACCACCACTCTATTGATTATGTGTGGTCAGAACTCAGATATAAATAAAATAATGTTTCAGTCTTTTAGTGAAAAGCGCACACTAAAACAATTCTGATAAGTCAGAAAGGCTTTTTAAAATTAACTTACATTTATATACATGCATATTTGGCTAGCATGCATGTATGTGCACAATGTATGTTTCTGATGCTCGCAGAGGCTAGCAGAAGGTGAAGTATCCCATAGAACAGGAACCACAGATGGTTGTGAGCCACCATGTGGGTTCTGGGAATCAAACCCAGGTCCCTTGGAAGAGTAATCAGAGGTCTTAACTGCTATGCCATTGTTCCAGGCCCATAAGTCATAACATCTTATATCCTGATAGATATATTAGATGGACAGGCAAGAGCTGAAGAATATGGCGACTGTGCAGAAATCACTTTCTCTTACTTAGAAAGCACGGTTGTTATTTCCTTCCTGTTTTCTTCCAGGATTCTTAATTCACAGTAAAATGTTTCACATGCACCCCGAAAAGCTCTCACTTTAGTGGCAAATCAAGTCAGTCTATACTTACCAAGCATCCGCTGTTCACTTTCTTGGTTATCTATTTGCCGGATGGATGTGGTGAGGTGGGCTTAGGTCATGGTGGTCTGTACTTAAGTCTCTGTTTCATCACCGCATAACTGATAATGGTTCCTGGAGAACAGTGTAAGCTATTGGGTAGGGACAGGGCATTGCGGTACAGCCTGAGTCGCAGGCATCATTGGAGGAGGGTTTCCTGGAGAGCAGGGAGGATGTGAAACACAAACTGATTGGAGGCCAAGATGATGCAGACTTTGCTTTCCTCAATGAGTTTATCTAGTGGGAGCCATCTTCAACTCTGTGCTCAGAAGACATTCATTTCCCTGTTTGTTTGCTTGTTCTGTTTTTCTTCCCTCATCTCCTATACCTGGGGCAGACTGACAAAGGGTGTCAGTAGGGTATTTCTTAGCCCCCTTTTCTCTGTGCTGCCCGATGTCTTACAGAACACTGTTATTTGTACTCAAGAGGCTATGTAGTAATTTCCTTTTCCCTGTGTTTGGTCCTACAGGATTGATCACTGGAACAATGAGAAAGAAAAGATCCTGCTACTCACAGACAAGACCCTCTTGATCTGCAAATATGACTTCATCATGCTCAGCTGTGTGCAGACGCAACAGGTTCCCCTGAGTGCCATCTGCCGCATCTGCCTGGGCAAGTTTGTTTTCCCAGGGATGTCTCTGGACAAGTGAGTATAATGCTTTGGACATGAAGAAGCTGTGAGGCAAGGCAGACACAGGCAGGGAAACCAGTAACAATGGTCAATTGAGTAATATGGGCTAGAAGAAAGCAGAGAGGAAGGGAAATCTTTCCATTTAGCTCATCAAAGTATTGAGTTAGCTTCTAATTGATGTTAAACATGCAGATGTGACTTAAAGCAAACTGGTACTCTAGAATAAGAACCTAAGTAAATAGCTAAATGTATTTAGGGAGGGAGAGCGATTAGAATAAAAGGAAAGGTTCCTGCTCAAGTCACATGGCAAACAATTGGAGAAGGTTTCCTTGGACCTTGGAGAAGCACTTGAGCTAGTATTTGCTGTTGGATAGGAGTTACCCAGACAGGGAGATAGTTAAATAGTATTCCAAGAGGGAGAGTAAGGCCGGATTGGTGGCATGATATGGTGGTGATTCATGTTGCTCTGTAAAACCAGATGGACAGACCTCAACATAGCTAGTAACTCTGTAGCTCTTTCAAACTCCTTCAGGGAGGTGAATAGGCTCAGACCATTAACAAGAGACTACCTGAGGTCTATGGAGGAGGAGTGTTGACCTGGGAAAGTTGCTGTGTTGATCTTGGAAGCACATGTATTCTCCAACCCTTATAGATATAACAGATATAAGCCACAGGCTGGCCATCTTCTCCAATGGGTGAAGGTGAGCTCTTCTTATAAACTCTGAACTCACAGAAGGTAGGCAACATTTCTGGTTTTTATTGCGTACCTGGTATTAGGTTTGGCACATTCAGTGCTCCGAGATTTGAGAACACCTTGAACAAGCATATGGTTTTCTTCACCAAAGCTTACCCTACCAAAAAGTTGACCTTAGTTTGATTTTTTCATGGGTACAGAAAGTAACCAATTCATTTAGTTTATTGACTTTTAGAACAGGAGGTTTTAAAATAATAATAATATACATTTGAGATATATTTAAACATTACAAAATATTTATTTTTAAGACCACTGATTTCTTCTTTAGATCTTGTATCTAACTTTTTTTTTTAACATGGACACCAGTAATTTATTTCCCACTTTTGAAGAGGTTGTCTACAGACGTGATATACCAAAAAGTCTCTGTGTATACATCTTTAAACTCTCTACCGCTAAAGATCAGCCTCAGTCTTTACTACTGCAGAGTGTTACTGTCTAAACCTACCTAGTTAGCTTCTCACGATGGATATATAGCTTTGCCTTTGCTAACTGTGCTCCTGTCAATATTCTTGCCTGTGGGACTTTGCATAACTTTGCAAAGACATCTGTAACCTAGAGTTCCAGGGGTAGGATTTGATAGATTACAGTCTAGTGAATCTTGAATCACAGAGATAGTCAAATGCCTACCAAATGAGGTATAAATGTTGATACAGGAGGATAGCCTTTAGTTCATTGCATGTCATGAAACTTTCTTACCTTGCCAGGCAGCTAGATTAAAGAAATCATTTGACATTTAATTTGCATTGCAAAAATGAGAAGGGAAAAATCTTTTTCTGTAAGATGACCTGACCATTTAGATCAGAGAAATATTTGTCTGTTCTGGTTTGAAGAGATGCTTGTGTGTCAGAATGTATCTCTTCTACCGTGTACGTTGTACTTACTTTGTCCTCGTGTATCACAACACTTACAACTTTATAACATTATTTTAAGGCCCCTGATTCTTAAGCTTAAGAGTTATCATTATGTTAGGGTTTGGGAATTTGTCTTTTTTGAGGAAGGCATGATCTGGAATTGAATTATGATATACGTTTCCATGTTTTGAGTTCATAATTCAGCTTCTAAACATGGCTAAGTTGCTATTTTGTCTGAAATTTTCTTGAGTAGGGAAATATTCAACCAGCTAAATTTTTTCTACATGATTCATTCAGTAGTCCACCTTTCTGGTGGTTTGAAATGCACCTGCATCATACATTCCCTGCCTTACACATCTCCGGATAGTTCTGCATTTTTATTCTATTCTGCTCATCAAAGTACAGAACAGGTTTAATTAGTCTGTCATTTGTTATTTTTGTGTTGTCAGAGGTTAATATATGCATTGTGCTGTTCTCATACAGTAAGTTAAGATATATTCTTGCCTTTATTTTTCTAGCAGATTTTGTTTATGAGTAATTTAATTCATATTAAATATCAATAGAATATTTGATAGCATTTACATGGGAAGTCTTGACATTACTAGGTGGAATAGTTTCTTAAATAAAATCATTTCATAAATATTATATAATTATACTTTCTTTGATTTACTTTAGTTTTGTGAGCTGAGTTTTTCGAGAAATCTCTTCAGCATATTTAGTTGGGCTCGAAGGTGTAAAGTTATTAAAAATAGTCGTCATTTCCCCTTTGATGTCAGTAAAATATGCTAGCAATGCCTTCACTTCCTATGAAGGGTGGTCTATGTCTTCCGAGGTTTCTACTTTCTATTAACTGTCTTAGATGGACATGCCTTTTGCCCCCTTTTACTTATACTTCCCACCGCTTGATTACTGTTTACTGAAATTCTTCTGCTTTTTTCTCCACAGTTTTCCTCACCTGTTTATCGGGGTTTACTTTTCCTCTTCTATAGCTGCTTAAAGGAGAAACCCAGGTTATTAATGTAGGATTTGTCTGGTTTTCTGTGATGAGCGTTCAAAGTTACCCTTTCAAATATGAGTTGTTAAGTATGAGTTTATATGCATCATAAGCATGTAGGTGCCTCAGGGGGCCAGCAGAGGGCATCAGAGCCCTTGGAGCTAGAGATACAAGAGGTTGAGAACCACCTGATGTGGTGATGGGAACTGAACCTGGGATCCTCAACAAGAGGCATAAGTGTTTTCACATGTTGAGACACCTCTCCAGCTCCTCAAGGTTCCTCCTCTATCTTTGGCAAAGTTTTGTTTTAAATCTGATATTATTTTAGCACCTCCATCATTTTTATACCTTCTTTTCCCATCGAGCTTCCTTTCTTGTCTTTTACTCTCTACTTACTCTCTGTATTTACTGACTGTTTCTTGTAGCAATCCCATAGATCACACAGTTAATCAAGTCTGGTCATCTCTCCCTTTTAACTAGAATAATCACTCATTCCACATTTAATAAATGGTGTTTTTAAATGTTATTAAATAAAATTATTAATATGGCCCAGCCACACTCCCAATAATGAAGGCAGAGTACTATGGAATTTTGAAATCAGCTTAAGCACAATTACTAGGTAAATCACCCCTAATCTATTTTGTTCTAGACTGTTAATTCCCTGCCGTGCTCCTCAGATACTTGCTGTCTTGTGTCTCACCTGGGTTATTTCTGCCCCATCAGTCAGTCCTTAGGGGAGTTTCACTAGGACATGCCCTCTTAACCATCATGTCTAATGGAAACTTCCTGTTCTCCCTGTCTTTCTTTCTCCTTCTCCCTCCTTCTCCTCTCTTCTCTTCCCTCATGGTCCTTATCTGTGCCCCCCAGCCTGGTAAAGGAAACCCTGCCTACTTCTAGTCTTCCCAGTACCTGGATGTAGCCATCTTTATTTAACAAATAGCTTTAACTTGGGGAGAAAGATTTACACAACAAAGGCTGGCGAACAGGAGAATCTTTCAGCAGTGCCAACCAGATCTTGGGGTTCAGAATTTAGCATTCTAAACACAGCAGCCCCTGGCCAACCACAACCACATTTTTGTGAATTTTGATACTGTCACTCCTTTCCTATCTTTTTCCTTTACTTTTGGTTTTGTTGTTCCTTTTTGCTCTTATTTTGACCACATATTTGCCATTCCTGGATTCTAGCTCATCCATTGGCTTTCATCTATGGTATGTGTTGTGGTTATTTAATGCAGAAATCATCAACCTTAATGTTATTGGTGGCTTGGACAGACGAGATATTTTTTCTGGGCAACTGTCCTGCATTTCATAACATGTTCAGTAGTATTCTTGAAGTCTACGTGTATACCTACCACTAGAGAATACTTGGAGTTCTTTTTATATCTTTAGTTTTGCCTTTCCAGAATGTCACATAGTTATATCTGTGTAGACTTTCCTGATTGGTGTCTTTGACCCAGAAATATGTATGTAAGATTACTCTGTATGTTTCATGGCTTGCTGATCTCTGAGGATGACCACATAATCTCATACCTTTTCAACTGTCTTCAATTTACTGAATATTTTGCATTCAAACACCTAGTTTTCTTAAATCACACATACTTGGAAACGATGCTTTTGCTTTCTGGGTTCTGGGTTTGCTTAATGACAGACACACAGCCATTGCATTTATAGTTTCTCTCTTTGCCCATTTGTTTAGTAAGTTTCCCGGCTACCTCATCCATCTGGGATGAAAAAGAAGAATTCCATTTTTTTTATTTCTGTTGTGATCATTTTACCTTTATCAAATTACATTATACATTATGGATATTGGTAATGTGTTGTTTATGTACAAACTTTCACAGGTGCTTAAGATATTTTTAATTATAAACTGCCTATTCTATAATCCTTATGTTCTTTAAAAAATTTCTTATGGTACATCATTACCTATTTTTAAATTTGACCTTTCTGAATCACTTTGGTTTTGATGTGTTAGCATGTAGTGCCTAATTAAATTTTACCTTACAATCCAGAATGAAGGGTATTTAAAATGGACTGTTAAAAATAGTCAGATAATAGCCATGGTCTTAGTTCTTCTACCTTGATTTGTTGTTATAGTTTAGAAATATATCGCCACATTGTTTATGTTTATGTTGTTTTAAACTCTGTGCAGTTTTTTCCTCCAAATTCACATTTGTAGTCTGTGTCTCATATTACTGTTGACTGGTTCCAAGCATAACTGAACACAATATTCTATCTTTTTTATTCACTACTTCTACACCATTAATCTTCAATACATTTTGCTTACAATAAACATTATTACTTTAACAATTATTTTCTTGAGTAATGCTTCCATTTAACATTCTCTCATCATTTACACTGAACAGCTATTCTGAAAGCCGAGAGCTCTGCAAATTTCTCCAAGACTCCTATCCTTGTCTCCTTCATTCCTTATTTTCACCAAACACTTCATACTTTTATGGAATATTTTATTCACTCTCCCATGAGGTATCCAATTATTTCTATTAGGAACTGATGTAACGCCAGACTTCCTAATTAACCTGTGTGGCTTTATCTGGCTTTGTATTCTGCAGATAGAGTGAGAAAGGCTGGGCCAGATGCCTGCCGTTGAGCACCAGAGGTCTGGTATAAAGGAGTTCCTGGGTGAGCGTTGTTGAGTTAGCAGGACTTCCACATCAGAGTGCTAAGTTAGGAACGCAGCTCCGGATCCATATCCAGTTTTTGTGGCGGTTAACTTTATTTCCTCATCTTCAAAAAACCTCAGTTAATAGTCCTGCTTCACTAACAGCTTTAGTATTAGGTCCATTCTAATGACACGATAGAAAGCACTTTGTAATATAACTTATGCTTTTCAGGTGCTAGCAAACTCCGCTTTTCTTTTACATGAAAGCTTTTGTTAACGTGAAACTTAGTAGATTCAGTTGATTGTTATCTTTGCTTCCAACTGAGTTGGCCTTTCTCAGTTATTAAGCCACCATTATTAGGTCAGGCGTGAGGCTGGTAGCAGCAGGCAGAGTAGGAGGCAAGGGAGAGGCAGCTGCAAAGGGGGAAGACAATGGACTCCTGAGAGAATCCTGGGCCAGTGAATTTCCTCAAGAAACAACAGCCAAGAACTCCAACAGCCCTGGCTGCAGGTGGAGTTGATATGGAAGGGTCCCTGTCTTCACTAAAACCATTGACTTTCAACAACCAGGAATAAGCAGGACTGTTTGGCTTTTCTATTTAAGAAAAGTGAGAGTTTGGGGTCCAGGTACCACCAGCTATTATAGTTGGGTCTAAAACCCGTTTTCTTTCTCTCTTCTACCTTTTTATTTGATTTATTAATTTGAGTACATTGTCGCTGTCTTCAGACACACCAGAAGAGGGCATCAGATCCCACTACAGATGGTTGTGAGCCACCATGTGGTTGCTGGGAATTGAACTCAGGACCTCTGGAAGAGCAGTCAGTGCTCTTGACCATTGAGCCATCTCTCTAGCACCTCTTTTTCCTTTTTATAATTTCCTCTTTTTCTTGAAATCCCTCTTTCTTCTGTTCTCTCCCCTCCTCTCCTCCCCCTCCCCTTTCCATCCCCTCTCCTGCCCTCCCCCTCTCCTTCCCTTCTCTTCTCCTCCCCTTCACTCCAGTCTCCTATCTCAAGCCCTCCCCTTTGGCTTATGTTTGGGCTTTTGTTTTGTTTTGTTCGTTTTATTTTGTTTTTTTTTTTTTGTTGTTGTTGGCTTTTTGTTTTGTTTTGTTTTGCCTACGCTCTTGATCTTTCTTGTCTTTGTCTCTGCACCTCAGGGTGAAGACCTCACCTCCTGCTACTGCAACTATGCCTTCTCCTAAGGCCTCCACGGAGGCCATTAGAACTGAGTGGAGCATGAGCCAGTGTGTGTCCTATGCTGGTCTTTACGGAACTGTTGTTTTAATTCAGTTTGTTTGTGGTATAAAGGAAAGGAGGGGTGCTGGCAAGAGAACCCTAATGAGTAGAGATCATCTATTGGTCAGATGAAAGCCGAGATTCTCTTGGATGAGAGCGTCCACCATAGACAAAGCCAGGAAGTAGCCCGGTCTCTACGATGGGAGCTCAATGTTATTTCTACATTAATTAGTTCTATTCCCAGATTTTGATTGAAAACTTATTTCCATAATTGTGTTTGCAATCTCTCAGAACAAGTAAGTGGAGGGGAAGCCTGGCCTTTAATCGAAGGAGTAAATCCTACCCATATATTCCATGCTGTGTGAATTTGGACAAATCACTAAACTTTTTTATTTTCCTTTTGGGACAGAGGTTTAGTGTTTGGTCCAGTCTGACCTTAAACTAATAAAATTCCAGACTCCATCTCCTGAGCAAGAGGGCTGTAGTCTTGTGTCGCCATTCTTTTCCTTTTTTCTTTTTTTTTTTTCGGAGCTGGGGACCGAACCCAGGGCCTTGCGCTTGCTAGGCAAGTGCTCTACCACTGAGCTAAATCCTCAACCTTGTGTCGCCATTCTTGATGTAGCTTTAATTCTAATGTGCCTCGATTTCTAATTGATGAAATATACATAACAAAATAATGTAATAAAAATTATTATATATATAAATATAAAACAGAAATAAAATAATAAAATCCTTATTGGCTACCTCATAGGTAGACTTGAGTGATCAGTACGGAAGTATTTTGTAAATGCACTTAAAGATTAAAAAACTCACGTTGATTTTTCACTTTTTCTGATCTTAAAAATATGTTCACAGAGGATAGGAAGAAAGGTCAGACTCTGAGTAGTCAAAGCCCTCTCCTGCTTCTGGGAAAAAAGGTCGAGTCATCTGAGGTAGAGGTTCTCTGTCTTATTTATTTATTCTTTTGTTTGTTTGTATGATTTTTCGAAGCATAGTTCTCCATGTAGCCCTGGCTGTCTTGGAACTCACTCTGTAGATATGATTGGCCCGGAGCTCGAAGACCAACCCGCCTCTGTCTCTCGAATGGAGAGATTAAAGGAGGTCCACCACCACCACCACCACCACCACCACCACCACCACCACCACCACCACCACCACCACCACCACCACCACCACCACCAGATTCACCTAATTCTCATTCTCAAGAGCATTTAAATTTCTGAGGGGCCACTTCTCACTGTGATTTCTTTTGAACCCTACCTGACAGATTTGCCTCTGTTCTTTTTTTTTTTTTTTTTTTTTTTTTTTTTTTTTTTTTTGGAGCTGGGGACCAACCCAGGGCTTTTGCCATAGGCAAGCGCTCTAACACTGAGCTAAATCCCCAACCCCAGTTTTGCCTCTGAATGACTGGAGCAAATGACTTGAATCCTTTGCCTCCTCATTTGCAACCTGGAAGGGGGATGGAATAATGCCAGTCTCTGAGGGGCCTGTGCTGGGGTTTGAGGAGTTAAACATGCGCCATACTTGGAACATTATCTGAGGAGGACTAAGCATTTGAAAGACAGAAGCACGTGCAAAGGCTTGGCGGGACCTTGTCCTGACCAAGTTTCCTGACATGTCTGTTGGTTTCTTGTCCTTTCTGAATCTCATTTTGCCGACGTGATAACACCACTGGGCTTCCGTATTTCTTAGTGGTATTGACATTCGTATGCGCACACGGGCCTCTCTTGGCGTAGCAATCTTACAGAAGCCATTCCTTTTTGTGAACGAAATTTTACCCAATCAATTCCTCCTGTGAAAAATTAGCTCTAAAAAGAGGATTTCTGCTGAGAAATACTGTTGATATGCCAGCCAAAGATGAGTGGCCCAGACCAAGAAATGTCTTCCTACACGTATATCTCGCCATGTAGTTTTCATTTGCATTCTGTAAACATAGATATTTGCTCACGGACCTCAGCTGGTTTCTGTGATCAACACCTGTTCCATTTCAGGAGCTACAACTCGAGTACCCTCTGCCCCTGGGGGAGACTAGGGGTAAGCATGTAGAGAAGGGAAGCTGGACCTTCCTATACACTCTTCTATAGTCTCAGCCTTGAGTCTGTGAACCCAAGAATCTGAAGGCCACGGTGATGCTCCGTGCCCCCAGCATTCCAATTTGGCACCTCTTCTTCAGCTGAGAGCTTCAAAGAGCTTCTGCTCTGCGTAAAATCGGCTCCCGGCCCAGGCTGATTCTGCTGGCTTCGCGTCTGTCAGTGTGTTCTAATCACTGTTATAAGTGTGGTTCTGCGGAACACCTTGTAAAATATTTTCCTATTGCTCCAGCAACATCTCCTGTCTAGACAATGTAATTATGAGCACAGAGCAAATAGCTGAAGTGTATGCCGCCCCCAAGGGTTGCATAACTTCAGGAGCAGGGCTAGGGAGACAGAGGGAGGTGTGGATGCTGTTACGAAGTTATGCTAGTTACTTTTGTGTTGACCTGACCAGAAAATCGAGTGTACCAAAGCAATCTGAATAACTTTTAATTAAGAAAAAATGATCTGGAGCAAGCTGGTATTTTGTTTTCTCAAATTCAGGGGGATTAAAGATGCTATGGAATTCTTTCTAATCGCATTTCCCCCTTGGCTTTAGAGGTGGTTGATGGTCTTTGCTTTAGTTTTTTTTTTTTTTTTAAAGCCACTTATTAATAATCTTCCCTCCCTGCAGCAGCATTTTGAAAATCAAACAAAGCTCCATAAATGTCGTTCTTTCCAACTCATATTTAAATTCCGTTTGGTGAGTCCTTCTTGAGACCGGGCCATTGTGGGTGCATTTTGAGTTCCACAGAGCAAGAAGACAGTCTCTGCTTCCAAGACGTGGAACTTGCAGGGAGGCAGATCGGTACACACTGTGCACGCGCTTCCGAGCTGCTTCCGGTTTGGGTTCCCGTAGCCAGCAAGTATGTCATGGTCACAGGGCGAGGGGAGAGAATTTGTGGTGGGAGGAATGAAGAGAGCCCGGGAAGGGGGTAAAACGGAGAGGTCCCCCTAGAGTCACCTGTAGACAGCAGTCCAGGAGTGGTGAACAGGGCATGGTTGACTATTATGATGTGCCAAGTCTCCCAAGTCTCAGGGTTCAGCATCTTAGGGAGCACCTGTTTTAAGGTTTGCTAGAAATTTCTGAATGATCTGCAATGACAGGATGAGGAGTTTGGGGTTTAGTCACACCCTGGCACGGTGTTGAGAGTTCAGGGAGTGGGGAATCCAGAAACCATTATATTCTTCCCTTTAGAAGATAAGAGTAGTAACAATATGGGAAATGGTTTGGTTGGA
This sequence comes from Rattus rattus, assembly GCF_011064425.1. Lineage (NCBI taxonomy): Eukaryota > Metazoa > Chordata > Mammalia > Rodentia > Muridae > Rattus > Rattus rattus. The sequence continues at coordinate 10,161,924 of NC_046157.1, forward strand.
AAACCAGAGAAAGTGCCTAGCTAGGAGATAACCTCCTAATAGTAGGATTGGAAAATCACAGGGTTTTCATCTGGGCTGGTGGATAGAAATAAGGAGGACTCTAGAGGAGGCATGGCCAGACTGGGCTCTCTGGCATGATGGGATTTTTGTGATATGGGTAAGGGGAAGGAGGTTCAGACAAAGCTTACTAGTGAAGGTGCTCTATGTGCCTATTATTACAGAGTGTTTAGAGTGCGTAAGAGACCCAGGGGAAAGAAGAGAGTTGAGATAACTGCTGCAATTGAACCAAAACTTGGTTCAGCCATACTCCTGTGTTTCAGACTCTCTCCTAAAATCTCCATCAAGCTGCCAGTGGTATACAAAGTCGCTGTCAAAGAATACCACTTCCACTTGCTGTTGGCAGACCGGGTCTTTACTGACAGTTGATAGAGGAATCAGTTTCCCTGTGATGTGTGCCTCTTCATAAAGCCACTGGCAACATGGTTGCTGACTTCTCTTGAGGAGGAAAGAAAGAGGGGTGGGGGAAAGAGGAGTTGAGTAAGCTAGGAGCCAGTGTTTGGTAACCGGATCCAAGAAGGAACATCTCGTCATTTCTACAACATTCTGCATTGTTCTAGAAGCAAGTGACTAAACCAGATCACATATGGAGGGAGGCTATTACCTAAGACATGCAGATCAGAGGGTAGACATTGCTGGAGGCCACTGACAGACAGCTTCCCACTCTCAGGACACTAGAACCTTTATTACAGTCGTTGACCTAGACTGAAGTGGTGACGTTGCATGTAAGGAAAGATTTCCCTACAAAAGGAATTCTGGTGTTGGCCGTAAGTTAGGGTGAGGGACCTTGTGAAGAATATGTTGCAAAAAAGCAAGAATAGATGCAAAGTAGAGAGGGAGTAGGAACCCTGGAGGAGCTGTGAATGTTACTGGGACTCCAGTCTGCTGCAGAAGGCCTGAAGGACAGACATGAAGATGAGTTTTCTACTTATCCATTGAGAAGCTATGACCACAGGGGACAGCTGCGACAGTCATATTTTACGTGTTGCTTGTATGGGCACTCACCAAAGAGTGATGAGGTTGATTAATTAGAACAGCCTGGACAGCACTGTCACAAAGCTGTGGGGAAATGGGTCTGATTCAGAGTATGAGACTGAGGAAAAGCGCCCACTTACCTCTTAGGATAACTACATCTCGTGTAATGAGATAATGCCCATAAATCACCCAGGTTCTGAGGCGGAAGACATTATATAGACAGACGTCTTTATTGTTGAGGGAGGAGCGGTGGGAACGATTGAAGTGAGAAGTGCATCTGGATATCATGGCATTAGATTTCAAAGGGTCACTTCAAGTAAATAATCAAGAGAGGAGAGCATTGCTGGTGGTCAGGATAGTGTTGGGTTGGAGAGGAGGGTGGGGAGGGGGAAGTCTTGCTTTTCCAGTTAATTCACTTATAATGAGCAGCTGCGCCTTTTAATCCTAGTTAAAGGAGGGCAACTACTTACAAACACAATACAGAGAAGAAAACCTGGTTTGTTCCAAGCCTGTCTCCAGCTTGCTATAAGGCTGTTTCCTGCAGTGTCTTGGTTTGCTCCCCTCCATTAACATACAAAGGTTTAAAATGAGGTAATGGTAATTCTGTCATGCCTGGTGTTAGTTAATCAAAATGTTAGAAGTTTCTAACATTTCTTCTATTATTTGAGGAACAATAAGAATTCTGTTAGGGTCAAAGTACATAGTAGCCAGAAGCCTGTTGTATTTTGCTTTGGGAATCTTTAACATTGTAAATAAATGGTACACTTGAGCATCGACCCATTTATTGTACAGCTTTAAAAGAAGGGTGACGAGGGAGAGGGGAGACAGGTCAGAGCCGCTATTTCTTTTCTCCATTCAATTCGAATATTCTTTTTCTGTTTTTCTTACTCCTGTCCTTCTAAGTTCAAACCCTCAGCCATGATCATATAAATCCTACTTTTTTCTGTAATAATTCCTATTTTTTTTGTCCTATTAAAAACACCTAGGAATTAGCTGGGTTAGTAGTGTTGTGGTACTGAGAGGATTAGGACAGAATTCAAGGCCACTCTGGGTCACAAAGTGAGACTGCCTCAGACCAGAACAACTACAGCAATACCAAATATAGTTAGACATGAAATGAGTTCAAATTTTATTTATTTACATATAGCTGATAAGTAGGCTTATCTCTCCATGAGAGGAATGGAAGAAATTTCGTTGAGAGGACAGGCTGAGAAAAATAACAGGTTTTGGGGTGGTTGTCTGTCCTATGGAGAGCTTCCTGGACTTCTCTTTCTTTCCTTCTGTGAATACTCTTCAGTATGACTCAAGAAGATAGGACACTTCTTTTCTTTTCTTGCAAATAACTATGGAAATGGGTCTCTCATCCATAGGAGTCAGGGTAAGATGTCTGGAGCCGCTGAACTCTGAAAAGCAATTGCAAACAGGTTTGAATTACCCAGGAGACATACAGGCATGGCGTAAGCAACCTTGAAACATGTCGCCGAAACGCCCTTAAAAAGTATTTTCCCAAGGTTTTAAAGCTAAGGATGCTGGAAAGAAGCTAATTTGATATCAGTATCCATGGGCATGGTCTTCCTTGTGATTTACTTTGGTTTGTATTTTTATCTACGCTTGAGTGGAGAGGAGCACAACCTCTTTTGAGACTAGGCTCACAAGCCTTCTTATGGCTGTCCGTATAAGTGCTTAGTAGAGCAAGGTGCAAGACGCACCCCCTCTTCCGAGGAACGACCTCAAGTCGGAAAAGGTATGGCACGTAGGGCCCCTCTTCTTCCACTCTGGCAAGCAGCAGCAGCAGCTTTTCCACAGAGAGTTTTTAGTCACGAATACATTTTTTTCTCTCCATCTTTCTGTTCTGGTAGGATCTTGAACTTTCTGTTCTCACACCCTTAAATCAGCAGGAGAAAGGTACATTAAATGCTGAAGGGTGAGTGCCTGGCAGTTCTGCCTCCCTTTCTGAGAGGATACCCCAGTTATTGAAGCAGTCATATACCTAACCGAAATACTAAACCATGGACACATGATTAGCCTCCCTAAGTTGGTCTAAGTTGGGTCCAGTACAGTAGTTAAGGATACACTCTTCCCTCCCCTCTAAAGCTGATGTGGGACCAAGGCCAGCAGAGCAGGAGTAGACAGACATCCCCTCTACACTCCTCCTCTGCCCACTTTTGATCTTTCTTCATCAAGAGAAAAAAATGTGCCCTTGCTCATAACATCGGAGCTTAATACCATTTGAAAAAAAGTATGGATGTATATGCACATATATATACACACATGTATATATATTATATGCATATATACATGTATAATATATAGGGATACATATGTAATGTATGTAAAATACACATATATTATACACACATATGTGTACATATACATGTATGTATATGTGTATAATAAACATATTATACACATATGTATATATGCATATATTTTCTATGTATACATATATATGTATGTATGTATGTATGTATGTATGTATGTTTGTGGTGCTCATAAACAAGTAACATGTTCCACACACGCTAGCTTTCTTTTGCTTCCCTTTCAGCTTATTTGACTTTTTTTCTTCTCTTGGAAGATAGTAATTTCTTCTCAGTATCCTGGAGATAGAACAAATCCTAATAGGTAGCCAATCTTGAAAAGCCACTCAGTCCTGGATCAGGGAAGGCAGGTACAGGTCTGTGCTGTGAGGAGAGGGGTCTTAGTCATTCCTTTCATTGGAGTAGACCTGTGACTCTCAGACAGTGGGAGTCAGGTCTCTGATGGCCAGAGGAAGACAAGGAAGTGCTATTGGTGAGAGGGAAGTTATTTCTTGACCAGGAAGTTACCTATAAAATTGCCCAGATGAATGCGATGGTGTGCCCCAATTCAGACCAAACAGGAAATACATATAAAAGGTCTAAGGCAAGATTTTTTTTTTTTTTATTAACTTGAGTATTTCTTATGTACATTTCGAGTGTTATTCCCTTTCCCGGTTTCCAGGCAAACATCCCTTCCCCCCCCCTTCCTTATGGGTGTTCCCTCCCCACCCTCCCCCATTGCTGCCCTCCCCGACAGTCTAGTTCACTGGGGGTTCAGTCTTAGCAGGACCCAGGGCTTCCCTTCCACTGGTGCTCTTACTAGGATATTCATTGCTACCTATGAGGTCAGAGTCCAGGGTCAGTCCATGTATAGTCTTTAGGTAGTGGCTTAGTCCCTGGAAGCTCTGGTTGCTTGGCATTGTTGTACATATGGGGTCTCAAGCCCCTTCAAGCTCTTCAGTTCATTCTCTGATTCCTTCAACAGGGGTCCCGTTCTCAGTTCAGTGGTTTGCTGCTGGCATTCGCTCTGTATTTGCTGTATTCTGGCTGTGTCTCTCAGGATCGATCTACATCCGCTCCTGTCGGTCTGCACTTCTTTGCTTCATCCATCTTGTCTAATTGGGTGGCTGTATATGTATGGGCCACATGTGGGGCAGGCTCTGAATGGGTGTTTCTTCAGTCTCTGTTTTAATCTTTGCCTCTCTCTTCCCTGCCAAGGGTATTCTTGTTCCCCTTTTAAAGAAGGAGTGAAGCCTTCACATTTTGATCATCCGTCTTGAGTTTCATTTGTTCTAGGCAACTAGGGTAATTCAAGCATTTGGGCTAATAGCCACTTATCAGTGAGTGCATACCATGTATGTCTTTCTGTGATTGGTTAGCTCACTCAGGATGATATTTTCCAGTTCCAACCATTTGCCTACTTAATTTCATAAACTCGTTGTTTTTGATAGCTGAGTAATATTCCATTGTGTAGATGTACCACATTTTCTGTATCCATTCCTCTGTTGAAGGGCATCTGGGTTCTTTCCAGCTTCTGGCTATTATAAATAAGGCTGCGATGAACATAGTGGAGCACGTGTCTTTTTATATGTTTGGGCATCTTTTGGGTATATGCCCAAGATCCTCAGGCAGTTCAATGTCCAATTTTCTGAGAAACCTCCAGACTGATTTCCAGAATGGTTGTACCAGTCTGCAACCCCACCAACAATGGAGGAGTGTTCCTCTTTCTCCGCATCCTCGCCAGCATTTGCTGTCACCTGAGTTTTTGATCTTAGCTAAGGCAAGATTTTAAAATCATTACATGGTCACATAGAGCACAAGTGGCTCTGTTTGGAACATTTGATGGTGAGGAGAAGCTTGTTCTCACAAAATGTAACTTATAACCAAGATCCTTAAGTGAGAAGTCTCTCCTGATCTTTATGGTTTATAAGCCAGGGATGGTGGGTCACCATGGCCTGTGAAATTCCAAACAATATGAACATTTTCCTCAATGGGATACCAAGACAGGTGTATCACCGTGGTTTGAGACAACCCTGGTCTCCATAGTGAGCTCAGGGCAGCCTGTGCATTTTGCCACATGTTCTTCTCGTGACTGTCTCTTTCCTTTAGTAGTAAATTAGAATTTTAAGCACCTAGGTCAGAAACAATGTTTAGTTATGTTAAGTTCAATCTGGTTATACAAGAACTGGAAGACTCGTAGTCTTTGTACGGAAAAAAAGATATGAAATATATTGTCCCTATTCCCAATCTGCTTGAGATCTCATTGTATACTAAAAGATAAATATGCAGCAAAAGAATTTTATGAGACATAACTTGTCAACGTATGAGTGAAAAATGGAAGAGAGGCTGCGGAAAGACCAGGCAATTTTATTTTAGGGACGTTCACAAAGAATATATTTTGATATGGAAGAGGGAAGTGGCTCCTAGACTGAGGGGGAAAGTTTGCCAAAGAGATAAGAAGATATAAACCCGTAACAAGTTGCTTAGGAAACCACCGCAGGGCCTCCTGGGTAACTGGGGTGTGCGCAGACGGGATAGACAGAGGAGCGCATGCTCACGGCCTGCACAGTCAGGACAGAGTGTTTTGTTTGTTTTGATTGGCTAATTTGAGTCAAATGTTTTAAAGCCTGGAGGCTTTGCACACCTTTTTGTTCTACCACGTGTAGCACAACATCTCGTGGGACAAGCACGTCGCTCCGTGCTCAGTGCATGTTAAGTGCGTAACTGGAACTGGGTGGTATGTGGGATGGATTAGACCACTGGGAAAAGTACCACTGGGACTTTGAACAAGTCCAGGTGAGAGGTATTGGCAGGAGAAGTTATACATACAATTCTGAGTTGTCACCCTGTTAGAGGCACAAGGTCACTCAAGATTTGCTTGAAAGTGTATAAAGTCTGAAACAGAATTGCCTTGGGGTTTATAGACCTACCATCCTCAGAAAAGGTCAAGTTGTATCACCAGTTGATGACAGGCAACAGGGGATTTTGTCACGCACACCCTGACTTTGCCTCTGGGGATCAGTGCCAAGAATGCCCTGGACTTGATCTTGATCCTGGGTGTGGCCCTGTCCACTCACTCATAATGACCAGGGAGGCGTGTTGACAAGGATGGGTGGATGCTAGAGGATCTCTGAGCTATTTCTTGGCAAGCTTTTGTGGGGAGGCGTTCCCCAAATGCCACAATCCTGTTATTTTTGAGCAGTGGACTAAACCCAGGTGCCCAATTGGACAAGACCACTCCCAATTTCTTCCAGATAAATATTTGGTTGCCAAGAGGTTATATTTAAATGAGAAATACCTCCTTAGGAAGTTGCTGCCTAGGGATTCCTGCCACACATCAGGATGGATCCCACCCCTCCTGAGGAATGCCTGAGAGGACCCTAAATTTACAACGCACTCACTGTTTAATGCAAGGGCACCTGCTCTGTGTTGAGTCAAAGTCTGTTCCTCTGGATAACAAGAACACATTAGAGATAGAGCATTTATTTCAGAAAGTGCTCTTACCCTCTTGCATCGGGGTGATGGTGTGAGGACAGGAGCCTGAAGCACAGTTAGAGCCACTGAAGACTTGGGCGCTCAAAGGAAAAAGTGGTTTTCTGGGGAGCTGACTCTTTTCCAGCAGTCCCAGAGTCTAGAAGCTTGACCTCTTGTTCTCTTGAGTTACCCTTGCTTGCTGACAACATGTAATGTTGTTTTTAATCAGTCACCAGAGAGTTGCCACTCTCTTCATGGGAAGAATATCCTTTGTTCTATGTATTCCCTTCTATCACTCACAGGGCAGCTCGCAACCGTGTATAACTCCAGTTCCAGGGGATTCACCATGCTCGAAAAATGCAAGTGAAATAACATTAAGTAAATTATTTTAAAAAATATACAGAAAGACCAGTGAGAGGCTGGCTAGAAAGCCAAATCATAGGGGAAAAGATTTGCTCCAACTTTTCGCTAGAAAAGTCAAAATGCTTTAGTCCTAGTGATATCTGTCCTAGTCATATATTCTTTATTGTAACTCTGTCTAGGCTCAAGATCACATGCCATAAGGCTACACATAGCCTTAAAGTGCTTAAAGGGGAACCCTGTCTCAAACATGGTAGTGGACCAAAGCAGGGACTATTGTCAACTATAGCCATGGTTTCCTTAGATGTCCTTCAACAAGGAGACATATATTACTTTGGGTTTAATTCTGGATCCCTGTCCATTGGAATTATAAAAATAATATTTTCTGTACAGATCAGCCCAGATGTGGAAGGATCTTCCCAGAATGGGATGAGCCCTGAGGCTTTATAGAGTTTATCCCTAAGAGAATCCTTCCTAGAAATGGCATGAGGTCGAGAAATGCTTGACAGAACATCAGGGTTTAGGATTTGTTTCTTCAGATTCGTGGCAGGAAAAAGGTTAATTATGACAGGCTGAATTCTTTCAAGGTGCCATTATTATAGATAAATGAAAATAAAAGCTAAAACCTGAATATTTAGGATGGGAAGAAATTGTCTTACTCCACAGTTTATGGATAAAGGACCTGGATGAAGAATCAGGACCTGACACAACCGAGGAGGCTGTTCACTGACTAGGTCTGAATTCTTGCAATGAGTGGCATCAGGAAACAGGAGCCTGCCCTCTCGATGTGTCTAAGGAATGACATGTCACTTGGACAGATAAGAAATATGGAGTTAGAGAGTTAGAGAGATATTTTTCTGAACTAAAATTTTATGGTTTCAAATTATTACTAGTGTCCTCCGAGAAAAATAACAACGTGACGATGTGAAATAAAGGTTTGGTGGCTTTACAGGTAGTGTACCTATTGGGAGGAGCCGGTCTGTTCCCTCAGGAGCTTTGAACCTAACTCTGTCTTAGCACTTAACCCTCATAGCTTTCTAAACAGTCATTGCTGGGAGGAGTCTTTCTAGAACGACTGTTCTATGTTGTGCCTTTTTCAAATAACTTCCCTCTCTCATGCAGCGCATCTGAAATCCATGTAGTTACCCCGGTGGCGGCTGGGTGGCAGCAAACATGCTTCAGCAGTGGCTGAGAAAAGTGCAGGAAGGGCAGGACTGCAAGATTCGCTGCACACTTACCTCTGTCCCAGACAGACAGACAGACAGACACACACACGCATCATATGTACACTCACACACATGGCAGAGACAAAAGGATCGTTGATTTTGAATTTTGTGAAGAAATTGAGGCGTCACGATATGAAATAACTGTCTAAACAGTAAATCCTGGGACATTTCGAATCTCTTTGTTGCTAGGCTATGTAGGCTGTTTCCCACCACACAGTGCTTTAAAGAGATGGCTTGTTTTCTTTACACATGAGTTCTCCGAGTTGCTTCAAAGGAGAGGCGCAGCCTTAGGCTCTAGCGTACAGAGTCGAGCTGGTCCTGTTAGTTTGAAGCTGTGCATCTGTCAGCACGAGCTGGCTCCTGGCTTCGGTTAGGGCGATGGCTGCTGCCGCTGCCGCTGTACACATAATGGGTATGCAACTGAAGCTTGTGCACATGCGCATAAAACACGGTGACTGTCTTGCTCCTTTACTGAGGGCCCTCAATTGTTATCAGCGGTTACACCAACGTAGCAGCAAGCGACTTGACTCTCCTAGTCATTGCTTGCATTTTTGGTCTGGTTTCGCGATTTTAATTAGCACTTTGAAAATTTCACACAACATATTCACGTCCCTCCCCCAACTCCTCCCAGACCCCTCCTACTCACCTAACTTTGTTTTCTCGTTCTTAAGTCCATTTGCCTTGCCCATACAGTCCTGGAAATGTGGCTTTCCACTGGCCTGTGGTTGAACCACCAGAGGTTACAACCTCAAAGAAAACTGTCTCATTACTTCTCTACATCATTTATATATAAATCCCTCCCCAATCTTAATATTTGTGTCAGAAAAAGTCCAGAGGTAGAGGGGCCTTTAGAGACTATGTAAGACCCAGACAGGCCAAGCGACTTGGGTAAAATTACACTTACAGAGACACAAACAACCGTGGTGTCCTGACTACTCAGGAAAGTTCGTGGATTTGGATCACAAAGCAAAGTGGCTTCACCTGCTGACTCCCTATTCTCGTCAGCCAATTCTCATCAGTGCAAACAGAAAATAATAACAGCTTTGCAGGGACGTCGGTCGGCATAAACAGGTGCTCGATCGCAAAGCCTAATGGTACACTCGTATGCAGTATCATAAGAGTTTGGACTCTTCGTGAGATCATGTGTTTTACAGTTTACAGCACAGTTAACCCTCTCCACCTGGTACAAGAGGACCCCTCAGTCCTTGATGGGAACACAGTGCAAACAGTCCCTTCAGAATCTATTCACGTCATAGGCTAACCAAGTTATAGCATGCTTTTCCCATATGGAGTTTAAGCATCTGTTATTATGTTTGGGATACGCTTTGACTTGTATTGCCAAACCTGTGTAATTAAGTGTTATATTATAGTGGGCTCCACAGCATTGGGCAATGAAATGAATTCTGGCCTTGTAATCAGCTGAATTTTGTGCCAACTCTACAAGGCCCTAGCTCTGGGATTGTAGGTGAATTTCCTTTTGAATCCATAAATTGATAGTTCAAAAGAGGGAAAAGTGGATATGATTAGTTTCCAGATTTCATTTGTGTGGATTTTCTTCTGTGAAAGCACCTGAGGCTCCTGCTGTGTGCAAAAGTTTTCATGTTGAGTGCTGAGATCACTCTTCCAATCAAAGCCGCTCAATAGTGGAAGATTAAGATGATTTCCCAGCAACAGACCTCTCCTGATCGATAGTTTTCTTTTTCAATTCACTGCCGGAACTCAGTTGCCTCCTCAGAAGCAGGCGGACCCGGGAAACAGTACCGCCTTCTACAGAAAGGTGGCGCGAGAGACACTTCTCTTAGAACAACAAGGAGGCCAAAGGCATGGAATGGAATAATCACAGACAGAATCAGTAAACTGGTGACCATTCTAAACAGGCTTTCGTCTCCGGTCACACGGACAGGTTGTCGTCCAGCCTCAGAGGATTTCTGGCAAAACAGAATTGACTCGGGGGAGACTTTGGATGCCATGATTTTTTCCCTGAGTTGGGTGGAAATCAGCTTCTCTAAGAGTTACACCCATTTGTCCTCTGTATCTCCATGGAGTCAGGAGTCATGTCATTAATTCTGTATCTATTCAGTTCTTGTTGCGTGCCAAGCATGCTAGAGATGAGTTCGGGTGAGTAACGTGTGAAATAATTGCTTTTCCGGGACATACGGTGAGATTGGAGAAGTATTAAGTATTTTGTTTATATACGGCGTGGGTATATAAACGGCACGGAAAGGAGTGAAGGGGGCTGGATTCACTCAGATGAGGCTACAGGAAGGACACTCCAAAGACCAAGAATTTGAAAGATATTCACTCTCTCCTTCATTTCAGTCCTCCTTGAGCTGATTATTCTGGTAGAAAGTGACAGGGAACACATTCTGGGGAGTCACAAGGAGAGCAAGGACACTGCGTTCCCAACCCAGGCTGATTATCATTGTCCCTGCACAGAGATGAATGGAGGAGACAAGAGTGATAGGTTGTTTAATCCTTGCTGTCTAACTGGTCTCGGCCCCTCATTCTTTTCCCCACTGGTTAGCCTAGAAAAATAAAAATTAGCACTGTGTCCTTGCTAAGTCTTGGCTTTCTTAAGTTTGGTATACCCCATCTTTCACGACATGGACCTTTATCGGGGGGGACTCTTAGCTTGTGGATGGAATGTTCACAGTTCTTAACTGGAAAACCCTGTTGAGAAAAGCCACAAAAATTGTTAACGTGCCCAGGCATAGTAGAAGCTGCCCCCAAGGTCTTTCCATTGACCAGTACAAAGAAGATGACGAAGGCGCTGTCTGCCCACTCCTATGTGGAAATCATGTTGTATTTGTCTGGAAGCCAGAAGGGAAAAAAAATATATGTTGAAAATGGCCTGATGACAGCCTATTTTGAGACACAGATGCCTTGCTACTTCAAATCCTTTCTTGCAAATATTCTTACAGTCAAAAGTTTTTCATTGGTCGGAAGAGCCTGCTAGGAGGGGTGAGCACTCCTGCTATCTAATTTAGCTAGACAGACAGTTTTCTTGTAGCTAATGGGAAACAGAGGGCTACTCACAACCGTTGGAGTGAAACCTCTTAACACTGGGATATGGGATCCAGTTTCTAAGTCTGGTCACAGAAAAGGTTCTTTTCTTCAAAACACTCTGAAATGTAATTGTATGTCTTTAACCTGGATGCATTTCCAGGTCAAAGTCACAGTGGTCTGGTGGGTGGGGTTTTATACTTATGGACGTTAAGCTTTGTGTGACTGATGGTTTTGATTTGCAAAGGTTCTCATGTGTACAGTGTAGAGGGGGTTCTTCACTGAGGCATGGACTCTGATAGCATCACCCAGACGTCTCTAGGCCCAAGGTGTTGAGGGGTCTTAGCCAGCTGTCCACTCAGGAAAGTACTCGAGGAAATCAACTTGAAATAAAAAATGGAAAGGTCTGTTTTCAGCCCAGTTTCTATAGTTTCTGTGATCTCTTGGTCCTGTCTTGGAGCCTGTGATGAGGCATCCATGGATGAAGTGCTTGGTGAGGAACTCTGCTCAGGTCGTGGTCACCAGAAAGCAAAAGGAGGAGAGGCAAAGTTCAAGATGGTGCCTCTGTGCTCTAACTCCATTTTACTGGGTCCATCTCTAGAAAGTTCTAGTATGTCCAACCACTGCTATAGGCTATATCCAAACTTTTGCCACATGACCCTCCAGATAACCCTTAGCATCCCGACTATAAGACAGGACATAGAGTTTCTAGTTTATTTTTACTTAGCCTTGATCACTACTTTAATTTATTCTATGAAGAAAGAACACTACATTTTCCCAAGAATAAACCTGGAAAGGTTAGTGAATGCTGTGTGTGGAAAACCGAAATCATTGTTGGTTCTTAATCATAGCCCATAAGCAGGTAATTTATTAAATACGTGCTAAGGTGGAGGTGTTGTATGCATGTCTATCTTTTTATTACCCCAAGAAGAAGAGAACAGAAGGCCTGTCACCTTTGGGGAGATCCTGAGCCTTATACTTATTGGCTGCACTCCTCCAAATCAGCCTTGTTCTTGACAGCTTGCCTAAGGCATGCAGCAGCATGCATAGAAGTACTATGTGAAGCCAAGTGGAAACACGTTCTTTAAATACACCAAGCATGCACAGAACATGAATATACCTAAGTCACCACTTCAGCTGTTGAAGTGGTATGGACCCGAGTGACACAGCCTTTGCTACTAAGGATGCCTGTGTAATAGCAGACATAACGTAGGGATGTGGAGACGTATGCTGTGAGGTGCAATGTGGTTATGGTAGTTGAGATGAGTCTATACTGAAGCAAAAGTTAGCCATGGTACACCTAAGGAACACAAAGGAAATAGACTATGGCATGGCCTTGGAGATTGGGTGCACATAGGTGACTGGAATTTGATGAACTTGGTTAGAGGAAGAGGCTTTTCTACCTGGAATATAGGGTGAGAATAAATCCATATGGTGAGAAGGGATAGGGAATCTCAGAAAATGGTGAAGTGATGGCGATTCTTATGATGGATGCTCACTGGGTGATTAAGGTTAAAAAAAAAAGTAGGAGAGAATTGAAAGGCAATGCAGAATATTAATTGGCATAATTTCCTCCTTCCTTCTGTCCTTCCTTCCTGTCTTCCCCTCTCTACACCTTTTGAGAACTATAATTCCTGTAGGAGTTGTGAGAGTTGGAAGGCATTTTACAACGGTAGGAAGTCTTGGGAAATATCCCCAGAGAAAGTAAGTTTTAGAGATTGGTGGAGAACTTCCAAGTGGAGGGAAAGATAAATGCTGTTCCAATAAAGACTGTTGAGCCCATTTGTAGAATGTATATGGATACTAGGAGGAATGATTATATGGGAAATAGCGTAGAGGGAGTCAGGGATAATGGGCAAGCGGGGAAGCCCCCATGGTAGAAAGGTATTCGAGCCTGAGAGACTGACCTAGTAATAGAAATGGCACAGCGGTATCTTATGGGACAGCCACACCCCACATCTTGACTTCATGCAGGAAGTGGAGGTAAGATTGAGAATTTCAGAAAAGAAAAAGACAGAAAAAAATGTTAAAATAATTATATCTGCGATTCTGGGATGGAAAAATAATGCTTTTGGGAGGGATGTAAATGTCAGGAGAAGCTGGCCCAAAAGGAATGCACTGGATTCCATGGTGAGTAAGAATGGAGCAACAATCATTCCATGAACGAAGTTTCTTAGTTATGGTATCAAGATTCCCCTCTCCTTACTCGAAAACTGAAGCTATAACACACCTGTCCAGATACTATCTCAAGAGCTCTTTGAAGTATTGTTGGCTAAATGGTTCTGTTAGGGACCAGCTTAGGAGGCCACGCATACTCGCTACAAAGTGTAAAGACCAGCCACTCTTAATAGTTCTCAGCCTCTTCCTTGGCTTGGCTCGTGGCTCTTCTAAGTAATACATTGGGATTATTTATGATAGCAGGCCTGACGCTCTGCCTGGAATGTATACATGCCCCCTGAAGCAAGCTGCTTCCTTGGGAAGAGACCAAGGGAGGCAAGTTTTTACCAAAATAGCTAATTTTCATTTCTTTATCCTTTCTTTTGGTTCTTGAGTAAAATTGGTGATTACCGGACCACATCTATATTTTTAATGACCCCACATGCCCCAGAGATGAATCACGGAAGCTTCTTCCCCTTGCCTCCATATTACTTCACTCCTAACTCCATTTCTGTCTCCACTGTAATTGCAGCATTGGGTGAGGCGCTGCTTGAGGAGGAATTAGCTGAACTGTGGTGGTTTGGCAACAGAAGGGTAGAGAGGAAGCAACAGGGAACAGAAGGCCTGTGTGAAATGTGTAGTGTGTGGCTTTCTGCCCAACAAAGGCAACTTCCCCTACCATTTCCAGCTCTCCTGAGGCTTTCAAAGCATCAAGCATGGGATGGAGGTAAGTTCACATGCAGTACTCACTCAGTCATAATTACCAGGCTATGAAGAAAGAACCTTAAATGTACACACACAAACACATAGAGCCTCACACTGTAAGGTTACAAGGGAATTTAAAAACCACATGCATATTTCAAAAAACACTATATCAGAGAGAGGGGGAAGGGTGGGGGGATTTCCATGCTCTAATAGGTAGGCGTCAGAATAAACACACATGGTAAGAATGAGGGAAAACACAAAGAACTACTGAATTTGAAGTCATATTCTAGATGTTAAAATGCATGGTTCATTAATGACTCAAGTGTATCCCTCATATTTCTGAAGTGGGCAAACATTTGTCCAGTGCAGTACACAGAAGAATACATGGGGGTTTGCAATCTTTAAGTTTGAGACACCAATTCACCAATTAGCAAGATCTACTGGAAAACATATATAGTCAGTTTCAAGACACAGCATCTGTCAAAACAATGAGAAGCAAGACTGGGAGTAGCAGTCCGTGTGGATGTAGTGCAGGCCCCAGCTTCCCTGTCTATCACAGTTTCACCATCTAAGTCCTTTGTGTTAGCTGACATGCTCACAATGGAATCTTCCCTATCTCCTCAGGTCGCTGGCCCATTACTTATGCCCTCCAATCCTTACACGTTTTCAGGTTGCAGGGATAGAACCTGAGGATATCATGCATACTCTGTAACCACAAAAGTTGCAAAAGTTTCAATGTGGGCAAAACCACATTTTGAAAGTCTGATGAGTTGTCTTTTTGTCATGCCACTACCTAGAATGACAGGGTGGACCTCAACTTGGAGCTACATTGCCAGATTCAACATCCTATGGTCAGTGTTCTCAGGAAGATTGTCCATAGCAGGAAATAAGATTCAATGAACCAAACCAGAAATCTGGATGTATTGAAGGTCAAGGAAGTTCTTCTAGCCTGGAGGTCAGTAAGATTTACCCCCAAAGGAGATGATACTAAATATATTAGACTTTATGGACCGTGCCCTATTTGTTGCATGGGCACTAAAGCCTGCTGTACGAAAGAAGCTATAAACAAAGTACCAATCAATTAAGGCTTCTATATCCCAGTAAAGTTTTCTTTAAAACAGACAATAAGCTAATCTTAGCCTGTGGTCCCTACTGCACCGTCTTCTCCTTGAGTGAGTAGACAGCATAGTGGAGGGTGCTTCTCTAGAAAGGTTTTATCCTGTTCTGTTCAAAACCCCACATGTGCCTGAGACAGATTGTGGTAGAGATAGCAGCCAGAACATCTTCATATTTCAGGAAAGGGAGAGTGATTAATAATATACCTTTTGACAAAGCTAGAATGTGGAAAGAGGCAAGCATGGTCTGAAGGTTGATCATTACCTTTGGTCTTAGGTAGGTTGACTCTCAATTATAGTTATGCTTCCTTCTCTTTAGGAGGAATCTTACAAACTTGTGCACAGTATTTGACTTTCCTCTCCTCCCCTCCCCTTTCCTTCACTTCTCCTCCCCTTCCCCGCCTTCTCCTTCCCCCTTTCTTCCCCTCTTTCCTCTTCCCTTCTCTTCTCTTCTTTTCTCTTCTCTTTTCTTTCCTATTGTTTAAAACAGAGTCTCACTATGCATCCAAGCCAGCCTTGAACTTGTGATCCTCCTGCCTCAGCCTCCCAAGTCTTGAGATTACAGGCATACACCATCCTCTCTGGCTCGAGTAGATTTTCTACCTCTGTCAAAAGAGCCATAATTTTATCTGTGGTTGGATCAGGCCAAGGGCTGGATTCTATGGCATATATGAACTGCTTAATGCAGTGCCTCTCACACAGTCTTCATAGATCATAGAAAACCTTACTGATTAGCAAGCAAAACCAAGTGAGTTCTGCCTCCAGGAAATGAAGTGTCTTGGTGGGGAAGTGTCACAAAATGACCCATCAGAGAGGCATGACGCTGCTTCCCTGTCTGTTCGTGTCTGTCAGGAGCTTTATACCAGCCTGTGGGCTGTGACTGTGAATGCAGAATGCTGATGATTTTCTGACAGGCACCTATGGACATCTGTAGAGGGGAGACAATGGAGGGAAAGGCAGCCAGGACCTGGTCCTTCAGAAGGGAAGAGGGGACAATGGAAGAAGTCACTAAGTAAGGATTTGGAATGGTAGACTGAAGGTCTGTACCCAGAAGAACCATAGTCATAGTCCTAGACTATCTGTTTCAGGGATTGTTGGCAACATACATCTCACCCAAATATATCACAGGACACTTGCAGTGCTGGACTGGGTCCTAATTGAAACTCATCCCTTCTTAATGCAAGGGGAAGTGATTTTAAAGGTCTGAGTGTCTCAAATGAGAGAAAACTCAATTCATTTAACCCACCTCCATAGTAACAATTGAAGAACTTCTTTCATTTTTTTTGTGTCTCCCACCCACATTTTCCATCCCTTCACATCTAATCTCAAGTTCAAATCAAGCACAGAACACCTTTTGCATGGTCTTGGGTGGGGCCAAAGAAAAGGCAGGCATCTAACCAGAGCTCACTGGAGAATCATGTGGCTTTTTGGATCTTCCTTAGAAGAAGCTGAGGATGGGAGGGGCTTCAGGACTGCTGTAAAGTTGGAGCCCTACAGTGACTATTATTATTATTATTATTATTATTATTATTATTATTATTATTATTATTATTGACTTAGGCAGCAGATCAGTATCTCTGAGTTTTGGATTCAGTAACAGGAACATGGTGCTATCTGCACCTTAGGGAGGCAACACTGATAAATGGAGGCAGTATGAGCCGCAGAGAGTGCTTGTTGTCTCTCCAGATCCCACCACCCTCCTCTACTTGACTAGAATCATCTTCACCATGGATCTTCCTTTCCCTGAAAAGTTGTGTTTCATGAGAGATGTGTAGCCCTAGGAATCGATGATGCCTAGGAATCAGTGATGCTCATCTCCCTTCCTGTTCACTTACTGCCATAGGCTTAAGTTATCAATTCAGCCCGACGGCAGTCCGATGCATTAAATGCATTAACACGGGCACCATGTTGTGAGGTCATTGTTAATTTTAAATGTATCTATACATAAGGAAGCCGGTGAACAGAGAGTTTGTTAGTCTGAAACTAACAGGCAAGCAAGCAAACAATAGCAACAACAGTGAACCACACACACAGCTAATAATTGGTAGAATTAGGCTCAGACTCAAGAGTCGGGGCCCCAAATTGGTGTCACTAGTCAGTATGCAGCATTACTTCTCACCTGAGCGAAAGACTGCTAGTTTAGGAGACATTTTATTTACTGTTCTAATGGGAAGATATTCTTCATCACTGTCTCTGTATGAGAAACCTGGTATGACTTCGTGGGTAATGCTATCATGACAAGAAACATGGGTAAAACGTAAAGACAACAAAACAGGAAGAGAGCCTAGTTTGAATCACAACTTAACCGTTGGGCCAACAAACCCACAGGCTACATTTGTATGTTTTTTTTTTCTGTGTGCATGTATGCATGTATGTGTGTATGTGCGTGTGCATGTATGTGCATGCATGTACGTGTAAGAAACAGAGATAGAGATAAAGACATTGGGATTTTTTGATATCTTAATTATGTGGTATAATTTTACAAATATAAAATCAAGGGATAATTAGTATTTTTCACCTCTCTGAGTTTCTGGATGCAAGCCAAGCCCTTTTCAGCCTGGTTTCCAGTGCTGCTTGTTTGTAGGACAACTGCATTCTGTCCCCAGTGACTGATCTTTCTTCGTTTGAGCCAGCTTAGACATCTGCTACCTTACCTATTTCTCCTTCCATCCCAGGGCCAAACTATTACCCAGGGAAGACAGCCACATTTTTTAAATGGGTGCAAACACGGGCTCGGTTAGCCTTCTAACCTAGGGAAATGTCAACAGACATCAAAACGCTATCCAAACACATGAATCAAGAAGCGTGGAATTTTTGGTGTCAGCCAGTGGATGCAGTGTGTTATTTTGGGTGGTGGGTCATCAGGGCGCTTGTGAGGTCATATCTTGTGGGCGTTTGCCGGTCCTTTCAGCAAGCTAGGCCGTTGTTGGCTCTTGCTTCCACAATCTCTTCAAATACTGTATCTGCCTGGACATGCAGCTAAGGAGTCAGAGAATGGGGGAGAGGGCGCTATGAGCAAGGTCGGACATCTTTTGTTTGCTTATTCTCTTCCACTACCAGACCCCCTCCCCGCACCTTTTCTTTCTGGTCTGCTCTCTCCTTAGTTTCTCTCTCTCCTTCTTTCCCCCTCCCTCCTTCGTCCTTTCCTTCCATTTCCCCCCTTTTGGCCTCTCCCATCTTCTTTCCCTATCTTGGAGATCTTCTTCAGTGAAGTGATATTTTCTGGCTTCTCTACAGAATCGCCTGGAGCACTTGACGGCCCACTTTTCCCACCTCTCTGTTTTGGTTCCTCTGAGTAGGTGCACACAGCTGGCCCCTTCTTCTTCTTCTTCTTCTTTTTTTTTCTTTTGAGTAAAACCACAATCTGCTCAGCGAATCACTGCTTTTCGTTTTGTTGGCTGGAGGGGGAAGGAACAGATAGGCATAAGGATGTGTGGTGGGGCATGGGACGATAATGACAGACTTGCTGATAATTAATATTTTCTGTCTCCATAATAGTGAAAGTCTTGTCCAAGTCCCCCAGCCAAACTCAAGTTAAACTCTTGCTGTGTGGGTTTAACTCTGTAGCCTGGCATGCTGAGGCTGGCTCAGAAGGAGTGATGCTGTACGTGTGGAATTTGTGGTTCTCTTTTATTGTTATTACAGAGTAAACTGTGCATATCTAAAAAGGAAACTTTAAATCAACCCACTCTCAAGGTAAATTTGTGTACTGGGTCTTAGTGACCTAGGCCATAATTTAAATTACCAGCAAGTTTATATATTAATTATTAAAGGATTTGGGATTCTCTGGCCACACGTTTTCATTTTGACAAACCCCGCCGTGTTTGTGCCTTGTGTTTGGGCCAGTTTTCTAATGCAATGGGGTGTCTCAAAACTGAGTGACTGGTAACAATTTTCAGACCCATTTGGGCAACTTTCAGCATTGTTAGAATTTACGACGCAAATGCCTCCCACATGGCTCTTAGGTTCTAGTTGGTTATTTTCTTTGAAAAAAGCCAGCACACCGTTTCCTATCAGTAATAGAATTTAAGGGATAAAGCAAGACTTTTCTACAATATGATTTTTTGGGGGAATGTTTGATATTGCAAAATTAGATTGCATTAATTTGTAATGACTGCTTTAATGGGGAGTAGCTGAGTACAGCTACAACTTCCGTACTATGAAGCAGACGATTTCAACAGTTCTCTTATAAACAACATTGGCTGGGATGGGTGGGCTTCCGGAAGCTAAAAGAAAAGGTTGAGGGTGAGGAATGGTCACCGTGCCCAAGCCTGTGGCTCATTTCATGAAATTATGAACACCCAGGATGGCTAGACATCATTACCTCAGGGTTTTATTTAATCCCCACTGTATCTCTAACATGGAAAATTACTAACTCATTTTTAAAAGAAGGGAAAAGTCAGACACGGGGTGCCTAAATTCCTTGTTTAGGTCAGAGAACTATAAGGTTAAGGCAGGTTTAAAACTCAGAATCTTGGATCAGATTTGGGAAGATGCATCTGGGACTTGGCTAGCACCCCCACATCTCTCAGTAGCTACTTTCAAGGTAAGCAGAAGGCAAGGTGTTTGGAGGCGGTTCCTGCCGTGATCACATTGTACCCAAGCCAGAGGCAGGACAAAGGCATTGACTGAAGCCTCGTGCTACAAGAACGTGACTGTAGCTTAGCTAGGCCCAGGTCCCAGAGCTTCGCCTAATGTTTCTCCATTGACGTTGGAAGAAAGTTGCCTTCCTATTCCCTCTGTTCCCTCATCCTTTCTTTCCCATCCATGTCTCTCTTGTTCTTAAACTTCATTAGTTTCCTCCTATACTAGTTCACATTATCAGGAGACAAAGGGTGTTCCATTCGATTTGGGGAAGTGTTAGTAGACTCTGGCTTGGAAAGGATCTCACGGGGCCTGGAAGACCAGGATCCAGGATCAATGGGCCCATGTTGTGTAGCATCCCATTCTAGAGACACCATGCAGCCTCTCTGGATGTCAGAGGTGGAAAGGCCCTCTGAGGACATCTGTCTTGATGTATTCCACATACTCATGCATACAAGATCGCACTGCACAAGATTCAACAGGCCTCTTACTTATGTGCTATTTTGAGATTATTAGGCAGATGTGCAACTATGAGGATCTAAAACAGAGATGCTTCCTGAAATTTTTACAGCATGGCATTCTTTCTTTGGAACCTGTCTTGAATAGCTATTACAAGCATTATACAACAGCGAATCTGTATTATTCTTGTAACAATTCTCTAGGGCACGCATTAACTCCACTTTACCTTCCAAATCAGAGGTCAATTCATTTGCCCCAGGTCCTACATTTCTAATAGTGTTTGTAGAGTCTGTTTGGAATTCCAGTTCATGCCTGTCTGGTTATGATGATGACATGTTCTTCTTAGGCAATTTGACTGGGAACCTTCTCCATGAATGCTTCTGTGACATTCTACATGTGGCCATTGTCCCAGAGGTCCTGTCTTGTGCTATAGGTGCTTAGCAAATACTGTCTGACACGTTATCTTCCCTGAGTGAGCCCTCTTGCACTCCTCTTGATTCAGTTTCACAGTTGCCTCCCTGCTCACTCTGTTGAGGGCATCTTGGCTTTTGACATTTTGCATCAAGTAGCATAGCTAATGTTCAGATGATGGTCTTTGCTGTGTCCTCTGTTTACAATGCTGTTTCGTAGGACTATGCTCTCTTTCTTTAGATTTCTGTTCAAATAGCATCTTACCAGAATGTTGGTAATCCTATAGAAATGTTGATTCTTCTGTTACAGAAATCTTTGATTTATTTTTTATATTCAATTTTCCATTTTATTTAAACATTTCTCATATTTTCATTATTCATGTGTGTGTGTGTGTGTGTGCCACAGTGCCCTATGTATGTCATAGGAGAACTTGTGTGGGAGTCAGTTTTTTTTAAATATTTATTTTATGTATATGAGTGCTTTGTCTTCACACACACCAGAAGAGGGCATCAAATCCTTTTGAATGTTGTGAGTCACCATGTGGGTGCTGGGAACTAAGCTCAGGCCCTCCAGAAGAGCAGTCAGTGCTCTTAACCATTAAGCCATCTCTCCAGTGCCATGGGAGTCCATTCTTTACGTGTACTATGTTGGTCCAGTGGATTGAACTCAGATTCACAGCCTTGACGGCAGGTGCTTTTATTAATGAGCCATCTTACTTGAACTCCACTGCATTTTAAATACATTTTTCTTACTCCCCCCAAGAACCATAAGGTAAGAACTAGATCTTGCTTTGATTTTCAACTCTATTGATAGTGTTTTGAACATAGCCAGCAGAGGAGGGCTAGGGAAATACATATTGAAAGCATTTGTGTGAATGCATCTAGGGCCTAGGGTAAGTAAGACCTAATTAGACACACTGCAGGAGAATTGAGACCTAGGGGAATAGGTTAGGAAAAGACATCAGTTCAGGTGTGAAAATGTCTGTGTATAAGTGGAAGCAGAGGTGTGCTGTGATCTCTGGTGAAAGACAGAATAATTCTTCCACTGCAGAGTGAGCATGCAGAGTTCACTGGAGATTGTGTAGCTGGGATGAACAGAGAGGTGATGGCTGCCTGGCTGTTGGTGTTTACCAATCTGTGTTA
This sequence comes from Rattus rattus, assembly GCF_011064425.1. Classification (NCBI taxonomy): domain Eukaryota; kingdom Metazoa; phylum Chordata; class Mammalia; order Rodentia; family Muridae; genus Rattus; species Rattus rattus. The sequence goes on from NC_046157.1 coordinate 10,183,889, forward strand.
TTACCTACTAAGACAGCAGGCTTTGCCTTTTTCATGGGTATTAGAAGGATCCCTGCAAGCATATGATGGCTTTCCTTTTCACTTGGGCCAGCTTGAAGATTTGAGCTCTGAGGAGTGTATATAGCTGTGACAACTAACATGGCTTAATTTGTTGATAAGAAGTCAGGGCTGATGGATCAGTGGGGCCATCAGGGTCTCTGTTTTAATTCATCTTTCCACTCTGCTGTCCTCAATGCAAAGCACAGGGCATCACTAATGCTCACAGTTGTAAGATGGCGTTGCATCTTCATCTTCATGGCCTTGCATTGAGTTTGTGGCTTCCCACAAAGGAAAGGAGAGGCGAAAGAAAACCAAAGCAGTTTTTCGATGGTGGTCGCACTTTCGTCATGGGGCGTTATCCTTGGGAAGTCCTACTGCCTCCTGCTCTTCAGACAGTGTCCTGGGGTGGCCTCTACAGATCAACCAGATCCTGAGATAATATGGTCTGCGAGAACCACAGCACATTCATAATGAGGGATTGAAAATTCAGGAAGGAGTTACTTCTAGGATCTTGACCACACTAGATGGGTATCCCACTCATGAGCTACATAGTAGAGGGTAAACTCACAAAGCAGAACTCAAATGTCTTTCTCCTTTAATATCTTTCCCTAGATATAAGATGTTATTTGTCAAGAAAATAATTTTAGATGGAAATGTGTGTGGAGGGCACTAATAACTGACAACTGAGTCCATAGTGGTTATATATGACTTTAGCACCAGGGACCTTAGTGGTTTTGTTCTTAAGTAATATTTTAAAAAGTATCAAAGACAGTGAGATGTGTGTGTGTGTGTGTGTGTGTGTGTGCACGTGTGAGCGCATGAGAGAGACAGAGACAGACAGAGAAACAGACACAGAGAAGAGACTCAGAGAACTCTGTGTCTGTGTGTGTAAGAATCTGTGTGAGTACCTATTGAAGTGCATATGTGTGAGTGTTCATGAGAGTGTGTGTATGTGTGTGTGTGTGTGCTTGAGAAAGTATATGTCAGAATGTATGTGCATATGTGTGTGAGTATATGAAATCATATGTTTGTGTATGTGAGAGACAGGAGATAAGTGTTTGAGTGTGTATACACTCCAAGTTCAGTTAAATAATAAAAGTAGTTTTCACAATGTTCAGATTTAGATCAATAGTGTGGTTGCTTTGAGTTTTTAAGTGGGTGACATATTGCATGTAAGAACCAGATGTTATCTGTGATAAACTACAAGTGATGCCTATACATTCTGAGGAGTTATTTCTGGAATGCAGAGTGAAACTTCTTCGAGCAAGGGTGTCTCCAAAGGTCAGCATACATCTCCAGGAAGGGGAGGGTACTGAAGCCAGTGGGGTGAGCTGGGTAAGTCGTGTATTTAAGGGGCAGTTTGCACAAATCGATCAGTCTTATGATCAAGAATCCTGAGCATTGAAGCAGATTGGCTAGCGATGGTGGGGCTTTGAATACTCTCTGTTCCAGTGTCTCCTCCTGTCTTTTCTGTTCACAGGTGGGCAGGTGGGGTGGGGGCTTCTCAGGCTCAGTCCTAGGCAAAAAAATATGTGTTGAGTCACTTTGTAATTTCATTAAAGCATAGTAGACTTCCTTATGCAGCAGAAGCAAATTGCCCCGAGGAAATACCCATTGGTTATTGGATCTATTTACAAGCTACTGATTCATGTCGAATATTCTGAATTTGGGGGGGGGGCTAAGATAGTTGTGAATGAGATTTATTTCAGCTTGTCATATGGTAGCTAGGTTTGAAGGTGGCTGTATATGAATCTGAGCACGCACTGATTTTTTTTTTTCAGAAGCACTTAGGGAAAATTCTTCCTGTATGGTTCAGTAAAATGCTAAAACTCACCAGCTAAGTCTGGGTGCTGACAAACTCTGATTGGACATTTAGCAATTCCGGGGGCCCAAGTGATGGGAAACACACTCCACCTGCATCTCTCGCCCGTGGCTGTCTCCACCTGTTTGCCCCACGGGCATCTCAAACTCCGTGTGTCACCTTCCCCCAGCTTCTGCCTCCCCAGCTCCTCTTCTGAAGACCTTTATTTATGACGATGGCCTCATTATCATCCCAATTATGCAGGCCTGAACAATCAGTCATCTCTGAGGTGCTCCTCTTCTTCCTTTCAACCGAATCAGGTTGTCAAACCCTGTCAAGTCTCTCTTTGCCCCACATCTTAAACCTAACCCCTTCGATTCCTCCTGCTGGGCAGGGTCCCAGTAGACACCTTTATCAAGGCTGACCTCAGTGGTCATCAAGGTTCCTTGCTTTGTGCTTCTACTGGAGGTTAAGAGTTTGACACTGGCTCACGTTCAGTCCTTTACCAACTACTGCTGAGACACTCCTTTGCCTTGTTTTTTCTTTGCTTCTTTTTATCTGAGTTGAACACAGGGGTGTGGGGGGTGTGTGGTTTGTGCTCCATAGGATGGTGAGGATGGATGCTTTTAACCGATGCACACATCCACACACTAAAGTAAATACGAAGCACCATGAAATTTGAAGAACATCCCGACTCTAAGTCTCTCCTGGCTTCACATTCATTCAATTTAACACAATCAGATTATCTTCTTAAAATACCACCTGATCGTCTCATCTCTGTGCTCACAAGTTTTTAGTGATGCCTCATTATCGACTTAGAGTCCACAAACTGGATTACAGACTATCTCAGGTAACAGAATCACCACAGCAGCTTTGAGAAGCGGAAGGATAAGAGCGGTGGATGTACCCAGAGCCTACAGCTTGATAGGTAAATAGTTAACATTTTGGAGGGGTCTTTTGGCATTTAGATCCTCTAATTTAAGAACAGTTGAATTAAAAAAAATAATCATAGTGACAAAATTAGAGATTGCAAGTGAATCTTGTGTCAAATAACACAGGTCTTATAGTGGTGGGAATATTCCAGTGTCCAAAGTGTGAGAAATGTTAACGTCAACTTTATAGCTTGATGTACAAGACTTTTGCAATATGGATCCAACCTACTTTTCTAGTTTTTCATTCCTGGATTCCAGTTACATAATTTATAACCTTATTAAATCAGACATGCTGATGTTCCCATATGCGTCTCATCTTTCCTCTGTCAGAGTGGAACTATAGCCCCTCCCTTCTTACCTCTATGAATCACTTAATCATGTCCCTACTACCTACTCATCCATGCGGTGCAGCCCAAGGGTTGCTGAGGAATTGACAGAGGATAACAAAGAGAAGTAAGGCAGATAACGTGAAGATGTCTTCCCCTGAAGACCTTAATGTGGAAAAATATTTTCTTAAGCTTTGCTGGGAATAAAGAGAACAAATAAATAGACATATTTGCTACTAATGAAGCTGGCAATTAAATGAACATTTATTAATCGACTGTTTCCTACAGGAGAAATAGCGACTTGTAAAGAAAAACATCCCACACATAAGTCCAGGGCAGATATGGTCATACTTATGGTGAGCTTCGTAAGTCCAATAGTAATTTCAGGAGATAGGCTGGGATGATGTCAGAAAACCCTGTTTTAAAATTGGGAGGATGAGGCCTGATGTTGGGGTACTTAGCCGTTCCCTACACTGGCAAACTTTCTGAGACTTTGTGAATGAATTGGAACAATTTAGGAGGACAGTTATTAACCCTTTACTAACTTCTACAAGTCCACATCACACTTCCACCATCCAACAAAGCAGAACTAATAATGGCCATATGAGAACCAAATGCAGGGATTTAGTAACTTCTGCAGGGGTCGTGCGTATCATAACAGTTTCCTCATCGGTGAGATGGAAGAGTGTCTCTTCACTAGGTTGTCACATGGAAATTCAGTAGGGAATCCATACAAGGTGTCAGGAGCATGTTACCCAAGAGGGAATACCATCTTTATTTCCTGATCGCCACTGCTGAGCATGCTCAGTAGAAAGGCAGGGCATGATTAGAATAGCAACAGTAGCATGTTGGTGCTGTTTGAGCCTCATTTGGGATTTAGTGACAGCATATTTGGAACTCCTTGGAAATTTCTCTTTCCTCGGGGCTGGCCTGTTATTATGAAAACAGAATCTTAAAACTATCATTTGTTTATGCAATGCTTTGTTTACTTCAAAAGGCTTTTACAAGTATTCACTGCATTAATTCCTGAAAGCAACCTTGAATGTTAAGCAGGCACGAGTCATGACTGCCAGGTGGAATGGACACAGAGAAGCTGGGGCACTGCTTTTTGGTCATAGTCACAGAATGTCATTGGTGATTGTGGAAGACTCCCATTAGAATTGTTCGAGAGACCCTGAAGGTCCTCTCTTCACATCTCACTTCAGTTGATTGTTGTAAAGATAGGTCAGAGGGCCACTCTTGTGGCCTCTTTCTAGTTCTCTCCATGATAAACAGTAGGCTAGCAGGGGTGGTACCTCCTTCTTGAATTCATTTTGCAGAGGTGCAAGAATATCCTTCATGTTTTGCCTTGATGATTCTGGGTGTGAGAGAGAAGATACAATCTGTTTAAATCTTTGTAGCTGGGCATTGTGGTGTGTGCCTTTAATCCCAGGACTTGGGAGGCAGAGGCAGGAGGATCTCTGTAAGTTTGAAGCCAGCCTGGTCTATAAAGAAAGTCTAGGACAGTCAGGTTTGTTTATACTAAGAAACCCTGTCTTGAAAAAACAAAAACAAAAACAAATTTTAAACTTAAAAAATTATTAGTGAAGGAACTCAGGCAATAGGTTAAAACTTAAGCGATTGCAGAATTTAAACACACCGTAATACTGATTATCTCTGCATGATAGGATTAGATATAATTTTCTTTTTGGTTTTCTTTTTATACTTATTGGGGCTTAATACCTATTCTCCCCACTCCAGTACCTGTAAACTGTCATGTGAAGATAGCAGCCATATTGGGTTAAGTAGCATACTATCCTCACATTTGACTTTGTGTTTCCACTTACTTTGGCAATTCTGGAAACATCCTTTTGCCTCCCTCATTTGTTCTCTATGAGGGAAAAATAATAATGAGGCTGGAGAGATGGTTCAGCTGTTAGAGCACTTGTTGCTTTCACAGAGGACCTTGGCTCAATTTCCATCACCTACAGTCGTTCACAACTCCAATTCCAGGGGACCTGTCACCTTCTTTGGGCCTCCATGGGCATGAGGAATATGTCCAGTTAGATATATACATGTGGGCAAAGCACTCATACACACTTACTGGAAATAAATCTTGAGAAAGGCAGTAACAACAAGCTCTTTGGTTTGAGAGGAAATTAAAAGAAGTAATGCAATTTAAGGACTGGCCTGTGGCCTTTAACAGATCTCCAAGTGGTGGTTCTGCTTTCAACAGTCAGAGCTAGGGAAGTTGATGAATGGCCTTTAGCTTTTATATGGAAGAAGTCATACAAGTTTGCAAAAGGATCTAAGCAAAGTCTTGAAGGTGATGTATTATTCCCAGTTTTCAGTTCTTCCCCCGGTGTCCTTTAATGAGTGGCTCTCAGATGCTTCCTAATGAAATGCTTCAGATCAACCAGAAGATGCTTGTTTAGAGAAGCATCTCCTATCCTAGGAGAAATGCCGCAGAGACCTGTTTCCAGGGCTGATCCCAGAAGTTGGAGGACAACGAAGAGGTTTCTGCATCCTAACATGCATCCCAGCACAGGTTGGGATGCAAGAATTTGAAGGTTCCCAATTTGCTCATCTTGGCCTTGCTCAGATCACTCTACCTAGCTGGAGCCGAAGCCTCTGTTTGAGAGTTGGGCTCAGTCTAGTTCCAGTCTAATTGCTTTATGTCATTCATCAGGAATTCCTTTTCTTTGGCGTTGCCAATTGTGGGGAGAGATTGTGTCCACCACTATCTGCTTTGTTGCTCCCGGGTTATAAGTGAGGTGATGGGCTGGGTGCTCTGGCAGGGTGCTTAGCCTCACTGCCAAATTCAGCAAGTTGCAGGCTGGGTCTGTTGGGAAGGGAGGCCCTCAGCGACTATCTCTACCTCCACAGACTGATGGCAACATGCCCTGAGGGGTAAGCCACTGGCTTCTTTTCTGTTGAACTTCAAATTGAAGGCTTCCTGACCTGGACCTTGGAACCCTACAATGTTGTCTCCTCCAGGAGGGTTTTGGCAGACAAAGATGGGGAGGGAGTGACAAGAAAGGAAACTCGGGTGTCAAGGATGGGCTTGCAATACCACAGAATCCTCTAATTTAGCAGGCACCGGAGTAGATCCCTCTGTTCACTCAAACACTCAGCAAGGCCTGCTCTGGTTAGGGCCCTGCCATCTTTTTTTCTCACTGTCCAAGAGAAGCTGCCTCATGGAACAGCCAGAAGTCCATGGTGTGGTTTTTAAATGTCCCAGCCGACATTTAAGAGCCTGTTGTCTTGACTGAAGTCTGTCCCTGTGTTATTGTCACCTTCCCAATTCAGGTCCTCACCCTCTCCATGCAGAAGCTGCTGCTTGGTCTTCCTTAGTTTATACTCTTTAAAAATCTACCCTGACTGTCAAATTCTGTCACTGAATCTTCAGAATTCAAAGTCATGGTCAAATTCATCTTTCTTTCCCCAGTAAAAGACTTTCCTTGTCCCCTGTTGTTTGTAGAAACATGTTACAGGACAAGATAACTTGCTTCAATTGGTCTTTAAGCCCCTGAGTTTCCTGACTCCAACATTTTGGTTGGTTTATTCTATACATGTAAGCCATACTGGAACATTCAGTAGCTTTTGTACAAAACTTTACAATGTCTTTGGATTGTACTATGTGGGATGTGAAGAGAAAGAAAAAGGATGCAGCTACCTGGAAAATCCATCAGTACCTTTCTCACCAGATGGACGTCCATGGAGTACAGGCATGAAGTTTAAGGTGAAGTTTATGTTCTGAGAATGATGATGAAGACAATTGGTCACCACATGCATCTGCCGTGAAAAACCTGTGGAGCTGGGTAAAAAAGAAAGCTCTCCCTTGAAGAAATTCTAAAGAATGCAATAACCAGACAGGTAGCTTAATGTCTGTATATGGTACAAGAGATAGCTATATTCATCTGTGGGTTTTACTTTGTTCCTCATGTGGAAGAAAATGACCTGCAAGGATAAATTAACACAATTGAAACATTCTTCATTCTACAAGACTCTTGTAGGATGTTTGGTTCAGAAATAGAGCTATAATTACCACACTCTCCTGCTAGCATCCAACCCCTTATCCCTCCAGACAGATGATAAATTATATTTCCTCAGGGGGAAATATAAGCCTTGAGGTCCAGCAGACCAAAGACAATAAATACTTCAGCAACTTAGAGTAGATTTTTGGAACTTTAATCTATGTGTTAAATATAGAAAACAATGTCTGATATGTAAATTGCTATGAGATAGGTAGATTGATTATAAAGCACCTGGTAAATAAATAGGCCTATGTCTTACCATTCCAGGCTGTCACTCACCATGGAACTTTGCTGTCTGTAAATACGGTGTACTCTTCTTGACTATTCTATTATCTATCTATCTATCTATCTATCTATCTATCTATCTATCCATCCATCTATCTACCCAAGTTCCTTGGGGTGGTGGTGATTGGAGGGTTTGGAAAATGCTGGTTATTAAATATTTCAAGCTTAAAATGAAAGCTCATTTTTCTTTCTAGGTAGGAGCCTTCAAGACTAGGTCTTATGTATTGCTCCTACTAGACATGGCATTCTTTTAATCTCTGAATAGCTACTTCATATCCATAGCATTCAAATGAATTGCAATTTTATTTTCAGGATGGACTGATCAAGTCCAACTGTGAAACCTTCCCATCCTTGGCATTCTCTATTCCTCTCATGGCTTTTCTCCTTCTGTCTTTCTTAGAATGTTCTTTCTAACAGATGCTAAGCAACATGAGCATAGAGGAATTTTCATGGTCAACCATGGTGCATGCCACCTAGGCTAGTATTTTGTGCATGGTGCCATTCAGTGCACTTTGTTGAATAAACCATGTTGGTGAGCTACATTCCCTTTGTGTGGTGTTCTTTACTATTATATTCAACACTTTCTTGACCTGAACTCCTGTGTACACCTCAGTTAAAACCAAAGAGACACAAAAGGTCTTGGTGTCTTTGACCAATACAGTCTTATCAAGAATCTGCTTTGATATCTTAAACTCATTATTAGTCTCTGCTTTCTGTACAAATGCATGAGACATGGTATGAAAAGACCTCATTTGTATCCAAAGTATGTTCTGGGGACTTGAAATGTAAATGATCAAGTCTTCTCAAAGTTACAGGTCTGATTTAAGCATGATGCAGGATTAATTAACAGCCAAACTCAAACATTGCCTTCTTGGCTGTTACCCGCATTTCGATGACACGACACACACAGGTTAATTTGCCAGGCATTGAATTGTTCAATCACTTCCTAATGACGATATAAAATGATGGCTTATTTATTTTTAATTTTAGTGATAGCATCATTTGGTCTTTGAACATGGAAGCCATTTCTTAAGCTTTGACCAAGGTATATACTTGTGAATCCAATTGAGATTGTACCTCCCAGTTCAGAAACATTTTTAAAATGCGGGTACACTTCATGATGGTAACTAAGTGCCTGTCTTCCTGGGACTTTACAACGTTCAGTGCTTTTGCTTTTGCCTTGAGCACTTAGCCTAAATAAGTCATCAGGACGGTTTGTTTGTTCTGCCTTAAAGTTTCTGATCAAAAGCGTCCTTATGAAAGATCAGCTGCCAAATGTGGAATTAAGCTATGAGGTACATTTTCCATGCCTAATGCCTCCCAACGTCAATTAGAAAAATCAACTTTTCGCAATGTACTTTGCAGCAGAAGGTAGGACAGAGCGTCAAAAATCCCCCTGCTCCTGCCACACGTACTTTTGCTGTAAGAAATCCCATCTGGGAGTAGGAAGAACAGAAGTTAGAAACTGTTATTTGAGGGTGAACTCCAGGTGAGCCTCAGGGTGCCAAATCACCAACACAATGACTGTTGATGTTGGCTAAGAGGTAGGTACTCTGCCTACAGAAGAAGGGAGAAGTGGCCCTGGCATGGTCCCAGTGATGGGCTCACTGTCACAGTATTGTTTTCCTTTCTTGATCACATATCTTAATAAGGACATTGGGGAACTAAACCACATACAGACAAGAAGAGCCTGGCTGGCCAGGGATTTTCTCCTTCTCGAATGAGGAGTTGAAATGATAAGGTGTTTGTTGTGACTGGTATCTTCTAAAATAAGTGATGAACACACACACACACACACACACACACACACAGAGTCCCCCCCAAACAGACAGATACAGACACACATACCCATACACACATATACATGCATACATACATATGTACATACATGTGCACATACACATACATACCATACACATGCACATATACATACATACTCCCACACATATACACATATGCATACTCGTACACATCCATACACTCCTACACACACACACACACACACACACACACACACACAAACCTGAATATAGAGACAATCTATCATAAATAATTGTTTAAATTTAACCTTTAAGTGATCAAGCACAGAACAAGCCAAATTATAAATTAATTTGAGGAGGTATTAAGTTCAATACATCCACTGTATGGTAGAATGTTTATTTCTATTGTGGTTTTAGACTGATGTTCCTGTAGACCATTGCTAGAACCTTCTTCTGCATAGACTACTGCCCTGCAATCAGATAAAACCCATGATCACTCTCATTGTTCAGTGAAGACCTGTGTCCTAGGCCTACATTTCCCATAGCACATTGCCTTTACTTCATTGTGTCCATCCACAAAAGGAGCCCTTGGGTACAAGGGAATTGGCAAATTGTTCTATCCAGCTATTTGTTCTTAGGTCTAATAGCAATAGGATGCCTAGGAGCTTACATGTACACAACCATGAACTTCTGGGCCTACCTCAGATCAACTGAATAAGAAACTACAGTTCAACAGGTCTTGGATGATTTTGATGCATATTGAAGTTAGTCAAGCATTGCTCTAGACTAGTACTTTTCAACCCACGAGTCACATTTTCTCCTATAGTCTTAGGAACTCCAACTATGAATTTGCTTGCATTCATACTTCATAACTATAATTTTGCTACTGAGTGGTGATGCTACTTACCATGTGACGTGTGTGTTTTCCACTGGTTCCCACCCACACTTTGAGAGCCACTGTTCTAGACTATGCTCATCCTGCCTTGAGACTTCAAACTGCCCTGCCCCAAAGGTCCCACATGGACTTTGCAGGCCTGTGTGAGATCTTTGAGAGTTCTCTCCATTCAAGAGAAATGTTTTGATGTCATTGGATGTATACTTAGGACTGAGCGATGACTAAGAGGTGCTCTTTTGAAGAGTAACCCACTGATGGAGCATGGAATCATAAATTACTAGTTCTATCTAATCCATGAAGGCAAAACCTGCCCAGTGAGGAAACGACATTAAGATTGGAAATAAATGACTGGAGAGAGGAGCCAGCTCTCTTTCCGTTCTGCTGCTTTGGACCTGGGGAGAAACGCAAAACTCAAGTGATCAAGAGACCCTAAAACCTCAAGCTCATATGTACTAGGCAATGCTGTAGTATCACAATAACATATCGAAATCCCCAGGAAACCTTAGCTCATTTCCCCCAAAGCAAATAGGTGCTACGGAATGTGGATGAATCATTTCTATTTCAGGAAATGTCTAGAATTTCATGATATTTTTTGTTGTACATAGCTTAGTATTTTTTTTTCTTTTGGCTCACTTTCTTCCTCCTTTCTATCTTATGAATTTCTGAATTGGTACGAGAACACGGAGTTCTCAGTTACTTCATGTTTACCTTTCAGTTCTACTAAAGGATAGCTTCAAACCTAGAATGAGAGGTAGCCAGCACTCTATATACAGGCTTATGGGCAGGTCAGCTGAACAGGTAGACGTGGAAATGTGATCCTATAGTGGTTTTTCCAAAGTCAAATAGTAATGTGTAATGTAATGCAATCTGCTATTCCCTGAACCATAGCTTTATTATTATTATTATATCAGAGTACCTCATGAAACGCAGGGGGTATTTGGTAAATGAATTTCATCTGAATTTGGTAGAATGTTCTTTCTTGGGTAGGGAGTGAACCATGTGATTCTTGGAGGACAACTAGAATGACTCTTGTTGACCATGACCAACCCAGGGTAAGTGTTGAGTGTAGACTGTATCTGTGACAGACACTACAGATGGCAGGTTGGAGAAATGTTTCAGTGCTGAAGCGTACTTGCTAATCTTGCAGAGGAGTTAGATTCGGTTCTCAGTGCACACATGGGAGCTCACAAACATCCCAAGTTCTAGGTCACAGGGATTTGATGCCCTCTTCTAACCTCCTCAGGCACCAAGCATGGTCATCATGTCCATATCCCCATGTGGGTGAAACACTTACACTCATAAATTAAAACAAATATTAAAAAAATAGAGGTGAGCAGTTTTGCTCTTCCCATACCACTTGTATGGACTAGCACTAACAAATTTAAAGAGGAAAGTATGCGTGTCATATGCAATCATTAAAGCTTGTACCATTCTAATTCTCCCAAAGTCAGAAGAGTAAATTTGGTCTTGGCTGTGGGAACTTCGTCCATGGAGAGATTGGACTTCTGATCTGTGGGCTGAGCACTGAAGTGTGCACTCTCCTAGGCATCCCGCCACTCTCCAAAGGGCAAGCAGCTTGATGCCAGGCAGCTCTGGTCCCTGTTCTTCTCATTGCCCTGTGTGGATTCTACACCATTTACTTTCAGTCTCTCTGGAAAGGAAATGGAAATATTAGATTTGGCATTATTTTTTGTTTTTGGATACGTTTTAAATTTACATTTCAAATGTTATCTGCTTTCCAAATTTCCCATCTATTAACCCCCTACCCCACCCCCTCCTCCTGCTTCTATGAGGGTTCCCCCACCCTCCTACCCATCTACCTCTTCCTGCCTCCCTGCCCTGACATTCCCCTGCACTGGGGCATCGAGCCTTGGCAGGACCAAAGGCCTCTCCTTCCATTGATGTCTAACAAGGCCACCCTCTGCTACATATGCAGCTGGAGCCATGTGTACTCTTTGGATGGTGATTTAGTCCCTGGGAGCTCTGGTTGGTTGGTCTTATGGGGTCTGCAACCCCATAAGAACTTTTTTTTCCTCAGAACATATGATCCATTTTTAACCTAGATAGTATAGACATGGTGAGGCTTGCATATTTAGTGTACTCCAACATATGTTCGTTTTCAGCTGGAAAATGAAAATTAACCTGAATCAAGGGCTCATGTGATTCACCTAATGTCCCAACCAAGTCATAATAAAGACAGTTGTCACAAGAGGTTTCCTTAATTGTGTGACATTTTTTTTCTCGTAGTCTGGCATAGAGCTATTTTTCTTCTCTCTCTCTGGCAACCTTTTGGTATAGAAATGGCCGGTATCTATGTGAGCAGCTATAGTAAACTACACTCAGATCTTCTCAACCAATGTACATTCAGGATTCGGCACCTCCCACCTAGGTATTTCTCTAAAACTTCAACGTTTTTGTAAACCTCAAAACTGACATTGGGTTTATTCATTCATCTAAACAGTCTTGAAGCATCTATGTAATTTGGAATGATAGGTTAATAAAAGATTAAAAACCAAGAATGACCAGATCCCTCTAGTCTGAGGAATGAACCTTTTCAATTAAATAGTTCTAGAGTAAGAACTATACGCAATATTTTTTAAAGCATTTAGTTATGTATTAGAAGATGGGGAACATGGAAGTGGGGGATATGACTTATATACAGAAGTTGTTCCTGAAGAGTCCAGAGTTTATTTGGTCACCTAATAATTGCATGGTGTATTAGTGAAATGACATTGAAATGCTCATAAATACTGTAAGACAGCCTCAGGAAGCTGAAGCATTTGGTTGCAGCTCTGAGAAGTTATGGTTTCAAATATTATGTGTGGCAGAAATGCACTTAACTTGTCTTGAATTTTAGGCCAAGAAGGATGTTTCAGAAGTCCATGGGCAACTGGATGGCCCTGAGCCATTTTCTGATTTTTGTCTGGATTAATCTGAGTTGGTAGTTAGTCTTTGCTTCATGGTGATGCTTATTCCTTAAACACACAGGTTATTATTTCTACACTAGAACAATACAGGCCCTGTGAAGAAAGAGTGAATGAAGAAAAATGATGCCCTAGTTGAAGCAAGAGTTTTAACATTTGGTGGTAAAAACAAACAAATAAATAACAACCAAAACAAAACCCTAGTACTTTTTAAAAGGCAGAGGCTAGGTTGGGTTCAGGAGAAGACTGGATAACAATAAGACTGGGCACTCTCAGGAGACTGATCTTTATCTGCTTGGGGCCAGGGTCGAACTCCTTATTGGGATGGGTGGTTCCATTCTTCATTGTCTTGTTGGATCATGGGAGACATTGGGATTACTAGAAGCTATAAAATCTAATTCTGGTATCAGTTCCTGCATGTGCTGCTGGAAGGCTTTAGACCTCCGTTTTATTGTGTGTAGAACAGAGGGTGGAAACCTCCCATGTGAGCTTTCAGTGAGATTTAAAAATGGGGTTATCCCCTTATCTTATGATGATACCTGTTTCTTAAACATGTATGTTATTGTCACTGCACTAAAACAGTGTAAATCCTTTGGAGTGACACTTTTGGAATGGAGAAAAATAATACCCTAGTTATATCAAGAATGCTGACTTTCTAGTATTTTTTAAAAACTATTTTCTGTTCAGGTTCAATGCCAGGATAGTAGACTAGCAGGAGGATGCTATGGCCAAGCGAGCTTAGCTCTTTTCCACCACTTCAGATACAGTCCAGCTCCAGATACTGCTAGGAGCAGATAACCTCTTCCTCCAGTGTTCCCTTGTTAGCTAGCACTTGCAGTGTTCAGACTCAGCTCAGATCCGTGGACTGAAAAATGAAGTGACTGTTCCCTTAGCTCAGAAATATCGGCATTAATTCCAGTAGCTCCGTATCATACGTGTTTCATACGCATACGATCTCTTTGAAGTAATGGCAACTTCACAAGGGACAGTGGGATTAAGCATGTAAAAGTGTTTTGTGTTTTCGACAACATGGTCTAATGAGCAAATATTGAATGTCTGTCCTGCAGTAAATGTAACTCAAAACTTCTTATTTTTACTCATAGAGTGCATCTTTAAGAAAATTTATCACTATCCTTATTCAAAATGGAAAGCCTGCTACTTAGCTTGTTATGTACCTTTTAATGGCTAGTCTTTCACTTCTGGCTGTCTCCATCACCACTGCTGCCACGCAAACTTTGATGCCTGCCTCCTTCACCCTTATCTTCTTGATGACATGCAGCAGGAGGCTGACAGACGGAGGAGCACAGCCCCACTCATGGCTGAGGACCAAGGAGGACATCTGGCTTGGTGGTGTTTCCCACTCACCTCTCTGAACACAATGCCTCTTCATTCTACAGTTTTGAGTTTGGCAGCCAGAGACAAGTTTCCTCAGTTAATTAAACCACTCCCCACTGAGGCTTCATTAGACAATTCATTGACTTGCTCATCGCCACTCCTAACTTCCCATCACAACTTCTGTAGACTTCTAGAGTTCTTACGGCCTGCTTCTCTCCAAAGGTTTGTTCAGTAGTACCCTAACTGGAAATAAATATGGCCACATAAAGGCCCAAATCATAGCATACAGTGCACTTTTTTCTTATATGGCTATCCTGGGTTCCTTTATCTTCACTTAACTTCATGTCATATTTTAAAATCACTTTCTCAGTTTTTCTGTCTTTCTGTCAACCAGCATCTCTTTTATAAAGCCTCGTATGGATTTCTTGGGAGCTATGCAGCTTTCAAAGAACTCACGTAGGATTTGGTATGAGTTTTCAATGAGTAAACAGTAACCGACTGGAGCCTTCTTCCCTAGGCTGCACTGTCAGAGCTCATTCCTTTCTCTGAATTCACACTGCAATAGAATCCAGGGTCACTCTCTTGTTCTTATGAAAATAGATCAGCAAATATGAACGTTTATTTGAAGTAATAGTTACGTATTATGGGAATAACACTCTAAAACACTTGAAGGCATTACAGAATACCAGGCTTGTTGTCCAGAGAATGACAATGTCAGGGTTTGCTAGAGTATGACTCTAAATGTGACAAAATCTGATGCTAGTCTCATCAGTAAAAAGATGTGTGTGTGTGTGTGTGTGTGTGTGTGTGTGTGTGAAACTGTCTGTCTGTCTGTCTGACTGACTGACTGATAGTCATCTATGTCTGTGTGGCGTATGCTTGTGATGTGTTTATGGATGGTACATGTGTTGCTCGAGCATGTGAAAGCCAGGGACTTGTGTCAGCTGTCTTCTTTTCTCACATTTCACCTCTCCTTTTGCCATAGTCTTCCAATGAATCTACAGCTCACTGATTTGGGGACAGTAGATGGTCAAACAGCTCCAGGGGTCCTCCTGTTTCTGTGCCCATGGCTCTATGATTACAGGTTCATGTGGCCCCACTTAGCCTTTTTGGTGGGTTCTGGGGAGTCCAAAGCCAGGGCTTCAAGGTTTCAGCTCAAAGCACTTTACCATCTGAGCTATCTCTAATCCCAGGCATCATTTTTAATGCCAGCATGACAGACACAGACTCCAAATAGGCCATGCAAATGCTCAACTCTAAAAGAATTATAAATTTTGTCTTTTAGCATCACTGTCAGCTGGATTAGCTCTCCACTTCAATGGTCCCAGAGAAACTCCGATTCTTCCTGTGAAACATGCATTTCCATTAGAGAAAATGGCCTGAGGAGAAGTATATTTTTATTTAACCATTTGCCTGTGACCAGTAGTAATAGTAACTAGTTCTCACGTTAATAGTTTGAAAAATCGAGCTAGAAGAAGAGAAACGGCAGTCTGGAGTAACGTGTTGATAATGACAGGAAACAGCCCTGGATGGCGTTAGGACACACAACCAATAAACTTAGCGGTTGAGCATTGCTTAGACCCTTTTGGCAGTCGGCAGGCAGCTACTTTCATAGAGGGAAGTGCTCGAGAGCATGCAGATCCTGTGAGATCTCAGTATAACCAGGGGAGCCTTGCAGAGTCCAGTCTCTGTTTCTGTAGCATTAAGGAGTCAAGAGTAATGGAACATAAGTGATGAACAGTAAATCCTTTCTTGGCCAAAACATGTGGGGACTGGGACAACTTTTATTAAGTCGTGGAAGATTTAGTTATTTTTAGTATAATCTAAGACAATAAGTGGATGATTTTTAGAATAACTTCCTTCTAAAAATATCTACCCTCATAAGTTCTGAATTTTAAAAAAAGTCATACTTCCATGTCATTTAAACAGAGTGCAAAAGGAAGCAACCCTTTGCTCCTGGTGGGTAAGAAGTGCTATACATTAGAACTCCCCCACAGATGATCTAATGTAGTTACCGTTATCTTATAAGAAGAGAAATAGTGACTCAGAAAAGTACCCAGGTCCAAACCACAACTCCAGTTTAGCTGATGGCCGGTCTAGGAAGCTTATTATTCTAAAATGTAGCATTGCAATATAGGTGTAATATGACAATCTCATTCATATGCACACTTTAACACTATGAATCATAAAAACTTGAGGTAAACCCCTTTTGGGGGACTTAGTCTTCTTCCCCTCAGCTACTGACTGACTCAACTGGTCAGACACAGTTGTTCCAAGCAGATAGACAATCTTTGTAAGGACTTTAAGGACCATCAGAGTGGGACACCCACAAAGCCCTTGGTGTCCCTTTTTGTAACAATTCACTCAGTTTAATTGATTTGTGCCTTTGATTTAATACCTTGAGGTCTGTATGCCTGCAGTGAAAGACCAACTCCAGGACAGGTCTCAGCAGCTGCCAGAGGCCTTTTTGTGCTCATGAAGTGTCCATTTTTGTTTGACATCTTGTTTAGCAGATACAATACAAAATTTGGACTTTCAGCACAGGTCCTTTTAAGGAAGGAAACAGAGAACAAAACCCTGAGAGGTAATCTTCCACCATCTCCATGGTGTTATGGATAAACACCTGGAGAGAAGTTTCTTGGTCAA
The DNA here is from genome assembly GCF_011064425.1 of Rattus rattus. NCBI lineage: Eukaryota > Metazoa > Chordata > Mammalia > Rodentia > Muridae > Rattus > Rattus rattus. The sequence continues at coordinate 10,200,848 of NC_046157.1, forward strand.
CTCATCAAGTAAGATAGCCATCTGTCAGAGTCCTAGGGTTCTGGAAAGTTCTGCATGGAACCACACAGTCTCCAAGACTCTGCTTATGAAGTCTGCAGTGCTTCTGACTTTGTCACTTACTTTTCCCTCCTTTAATAACCTACAGAGTTTCTTGGTTGCCCATGCCAGTAAACGGTTAATCTCACAGAGCCCAAGGCCCTGGAAACTTCTGGGAGGGAGCCAGGTGAGCAAAGAGAGTAGATAAAGGCAGCACCTGCCTATGGGCTTGGAACAGCCTAGGGACACCGAGAGAATGTAAACACATTCTGTAGATCTCATTGTCTGACTCCGTGCCAGCGTCTTTTGGGTTCTTGTCATGGAAAATATTTCATCTGAGGTCATTCAATGAACAAGTGAGACTTGAATACCCACCACAATGCCAACTTGGCCCCTGCTTTTGTCCAGATTAAATAAGCAAGGGACTAACATTTCAGTGGGTCTAGAAGATCGGGCTTTTAACAATGAAAGCTGGGAGGTAGGAGAAAGGAGACAGGAAGAAAATAAGCTGTGCTGTTCTGAGCTGCTCTGTCCTGCCCCCACCCCTCCTGTGGCCTCCCAGTGTTTGCTCACCAGTACTTACAAGCACACGCCCTGCGTTTAGAGCAAGAGTTAATATCTGTGCTTCCTCATAAATCTCCATTCAGCGCCTCAAGCTATGTTTTTAATTCTGTGGTACAGCTTTGAGATTTGAGATGAGTGGAAAGGAGGGGCGGCTGACGAGGTAATAATGGAAGCTGCTATTTCTCATTCTGGGGAGCAGTTTTGACTCACACCTTAGCAGAGACTCTTGGGAGGCCTAGAGGACTCTTGGGAGAGCAATGGGAGCAGAAGTCAGAAAGCTGGCTGTGTTGTCCTATGCAAAATAATGCATGGCTTCCCCCAAATTCAGGGAATGTACAAATTTTAACCCAGAGAAGGTACTGATAGAGCATATTTCCTAGTTCAGGAAGAGGGAGAGGAGGCCTTCCTCAGAAGACTCGATCCTGTCTTATCAAGCTTGTGATTAAATGGATGCTTCTGTTCATTCGACTGGAGCTACTTTGTGTACTTAAAGCATACTTCTTCCTACACATCGTCCTCTGGCCCTGTATGTGCAGTTCCTTGGTAATAAACTAACTCCTTCTGCATGCCCTTGCATCGTTGCTGTAGAAGGTAAACTCAGTTTGCTGTGGTGATTGAAAATAGTAATTGCCTCGGCTTTCGACAGTGCCAATAACTGTATTTTAGAATTGTGAGTCACCGAGTAAAACAGATAATTAACATGGGTCTAAAAACAACTGAGGCCTTTTGAAAATTCTAGTTCTTAGTGGTGTGTGTGTGTGTGTGTGTGTGTGTGTGTGTGTGTGTGTGTGTGTGTGTGAGAGAGAGAGAGAGACAGAGAGAGAGAGAGAGACAGAGAGACAGAGAGAGAGAGAGAGAGAGAGAGAAGGAGGGGAGGGGAGGGAGGGGAAGGCATGGAAAACATCTTGGAAAATTCCTTCTAACTTATTGAGGTCTAGTGTCCTAAAATTGACCATGACAAACTTTCTACCAAGCTCTCTCCTGGAGTGACTTCCTCTCTCATGAAGCTGTTGCTCTATTTTGGCCTCTTTCTGGGAGACATTGAGGTTTACCAGGAGCAAAGACCACATTGCCTTTCTTGCTTCACAACTATGGAAATGCAGGCCAAACGCAGATAGAACTCAGAAATAACGAAGTCTCAAGGAGAATCTTTCACTTCTGCAAGGTTTCTATGTGTGTATTTGTGTTGGTCTGGAAAGATCAAATGGTGGCCAAGGAGGCTCAGAGATCATTTGATTTGCTTCTGGAACATGGGGGTCTGTAACCCTCATTGGCTATAACTGCATGAACAGGGTCTACGTAAGTGGTGACACTGAAGACAGGGCATATAGGATGGGACAGGTGACCACTTCTGAGCAGATTGAAGAGACTCACTTAACCCATTAGAAAAGCTAGTTCAGGAGCTGCATTTGTTTCATCTGAAGAAATTAGAATTGAAACTGGCTTAAGCTTTCCACCCAGAGTTCTGTTCAAAGAACTTAACTTTAGGGAATCATAGACACTAAGCCAGCAGTTCTCAACCTATGGGTTGTGACACCTTTGGAGGTTGAATGACCCTTTTATAGGGCTGCTGTATCAGATATCTTCCATATTAGATATTTACATTATGATTCATAACAGTAAGCAAAATTATAATTATAAAGTAGCAATGAAAATAATGTTATGTTTGGGGGTCACCACAACATGAAGACCTGTATCAAAGGGTCACAGCATTGGGAAGGTTGAGAACCACTGGCTAGAGCAGGACGTGGAAAGCAGTCAGAGCACATAGGAAGTATTCTGGGGACAGAGTCATGGGGACGAGAGGGACTGATGGCTTTGACAAGCATAAAACCTGAGATTTACTGTGTACTGAAGCTTTCTTTCTCCTGTTTGGTATGATTTGCTAGCAGTTCTTGACTTGATGACCTGATTAAGTCTCTTTTTTGTTTCCTATAGTTACATTTATGTCTCTTGAGTTAGTTCAAAACACATGACTGTCTAGATTAAATAAAATAAAAAATATATAATATGTATCAAGCTTTGAATATGTGTTAATTGAATAACATCATACAGTGTGCAAACCTTTTTTCATGTATTCTTTTTTTTAAAAAGATTTTATTATGTATGTATATATCTATGTGCATGTAAATATGTGTGTGGGGTGGGGAACGGGTGCTGGAGGAGGGCATTGGAGCCCTTGGATCTGCACTTCCAGCTGGTTAGGTGTTAGACCCTGATATATGTGTCATGATTGGAAATCTATATTACTCCTAGATACTGACATAACTAAATGTCACAAACCCTAAAAGACTAAAGAGTGGTAGTGGAGGTCATATACATTTTATTGTATGTACAAACATATTCAGAAGGTTCAGAAGGAGAATAAGTCAGATCCCAACTCACAAAAAGGTTCAGAAAGGGAAATGTAACTTGTCTATAACCCTACTGTATTGAGAGTCACGATCCTGACTGACGGAAGACTATTGTCGTCTGGTTGTGCTTCATTCTCTATTTGATTACCTTGCAGTGTTCTTTTAGGAACATAAGGTACTGTTGTGTTAAATATTTCTGGTCATAAAGGTGTGTAGAGCCACCATCATTTCCCCCAAGGCATTAAACAGAAGAGATGGAGACCACAGACATGTCTCCTTCAACTTAATATTTTTATTAATTAATTGGGAATCTCATACAGTGCACCCCAATCATAGTACTTTCCCAATCCTCCCAGATCTGGGCCCTGGCAAGGCTCACTTTAAATGCTACCATTGGAGGGGGTATTTAATTTTATATTTTCTTCCCAGGGTCTTAACAGATTCTAGTGTTCCAGGGAAGGTCGAAATGATCAGATATTTAAGTTATTATCCTTCTTGAATTTTATGCTTGACTTTCATTTAAGGCTTTCTTAAATAAAAGACAAGGTGGGCTCATTAGGGAAGCTATCTTGCTAGACTTTATTCATCCCTTTTGCATGAACAAAATTGTGCTTGGTGCCTAAATTGACATGTGAAGCAGTAAATATTTCTATTGTGCAAGTTGTTTTAATTGGCTCAAGTTAGAATGCTCCATAAACCAGCAAGCATGTGTTCATAAAGCTTGAGATTTATTGCCTGGGCAGAAAAAAATGGAAAAAAAATTACAAGGGCTTGACCAGAGTCTATAGAGCATCTGAAAAGGTGGTTTGAAAGGGAAATTCAGAGGCTTGCTTCAGACTTTCATTTTTCCTTCCCTTCCTTCCTTCCTTCCTTCCTTCCTTCCTTCCTTCCTTCCTTCCTTTCTTCCTTCCTTCCTTCCTCTTCCTTTCTTCCTTCCTTCCCTTATTTTTCTTCTTTTTTTCCTCTTATACTTTTTTAGGGCAAAGGATTAAGTACCACAAAACCCTTGAGTTTCAGTTTTCAAATATAATCATCAAATACCTAAGAACTGGGCAGTGAGCTGTGCCAGGTTCCCTCTTTCTTTCCTTTTGTAAGACACAGCTTGAGAGCAGTCATTGGGAGGGTGGGGCTATGTGAGCATGTGCAAGGGACTGTTTACACTCACCTCTGTATGGATAAACATTCAGAAAACACTCGATATTCCTGAAGGAATCCTTCCCTAATACAGGAAGTGACGGCTTTGTGAAGGCACCACAATTAAGCTCTGGTTTTTCAATCTCAAAATCCCAGGATTGAATTTCTAGAAGAAATGAGCCAAGTGGGATGCTTCATGGAGCTGGTTAGAATTACAGCCAGCTTGGTTCTAAAGCTTGTTGAATGCAGAGCACCTGAGCGTGGCTTAATTAACCATCAGGCACCTCTCTGCATCCTGAACCCACTGAAACCGCAAACCCTAAATTCTGATGGGCACATCATGACTAAGATGCTACGCACTGGAAAGTTTTCTCAGTGTATCCACACTCTTCCTTTGCCATGACTAAAGGCCTCTTACTCCTGTTTGAATTTCACTTTTTTACATTTGGATTTGACGAATGACTAGGTTAGGTCAGACAATGGCTTTCTTTGACACCGTAGGAATTGGGACTTAGGTTAGATATAGAAGCAGGCAGAATCTTTTGGTGTGCCCTTTTCTGCAACTTCATCCGGTAGACTTTGTGCAGGAAGCAGAGGACCAGGAGATGCAGGAGAGGGAGGAGTGGTTGACTTAGGAAAGTGAGGATTTTGAACTGTCTTCTTCTCTCTCAAAGGTCATAGAAGGTCATAGATGCCCTGCTATTCATTTGTCAGATCTTATGCTCTTTCTCTGTCAGTTCTTCCTTCTGCTTACTACTCTGATTAAATGATTGCTTCTGGGGTCTGGGGAGATGGCTCAGTGGTTAAGAGTACAGGCTAATCTTCCAGAGGACCTGGGTTCAATTCTCAGCACTCACATGGTAGCTCACAACTGTCTGTAACTCCAGCTTCAGAGGAACCAACACCCTTACACATATATACAGATAAAACACCAATGCACATAAAATTTAAAAATGTTTTAAAAAAGTAAATGATGGCTTCTCCTCATGTCATATTCTCTCTCACTGAAAATCTCCCATTTTTATGTTCATGTCCCATCGTTTGACACGTCCTCCTTACTTCTTCCACTCATCAGAACATCAACACGAGGCCAGCATCTATATTTCCAGCTATTGGTCTCTGTCCTGAGAGAGGCTCACATTTCCATGTGGATTCTCAACAGTCTTTTGCATCTACCCAGCTTGAAAGCAAGTCCATCTTTTCACCTCTTACATTCATTACCAGTTTGGTTTGAGATAAACCACTTACCCCAAAAGAAATAGCCTAAGTGGGGGGGTCACAGTTCACTAACACGTTCTTCGTGCTGATTCTATCTAAGAGACATTGTGAATCTAATAAAAATATCCTCCCTTTAGGAGACCAGGAGAAGGCCTAAGGATTTGCTGGGGGAGCACTGAGGGGTGGTCTGTATTGTCTCGTTGGAACCCATGGTCCACTGAGGTCCCCTATGCCACCTTCACTGAGCATCCTATGAAACACACCAGTGAGAAGTTCCTTGAGATCTGCAAGGTAGGTGGCACCTTGTCACATGTCAGCTCTGTGGGTAAAGCTGTGTGTGTCTAGAACATATTATGGCTTAAAAACACTTCAGACACAACCTGAAGGTCAGATAAAAGTTCAATGCCTCTTTAGCCATGAAGAGTATAGCTTTTTCATAGAAACCATTTATATATATTTATATATTATATTTATGTGACCATAGTGTGCCCCTTCCCTCTTGTTATTTTCTTCTAATAGAATATTATAAAAACCATAATACTTATGTTTGGCTTGATTGTATTTATTGCAAGAGGGTGCAAGTGATTTTTTTCTCTATATAGGCACATGGTAATTGGCATATTTGGGGGAGAAATATGGAATAGTGTGGAGTATGTTTTGTCATATTGGCTCTGTGGTCATATCATCCAAAGCCATTTCTTTCCATGAGGTCTTGGTTTCATGTCTAGAGTGAATGAGGTCGAGTCTACCCTTCCTGCTGATCTCAGAACTGTTACCCACTCAAAGGAATAGCATACTTAAACGCTTCATAGAATTCAGAGCAGCCGTGTTTCATGTCATGCCTTCAATTATCATCCTCTCAGATTCTGAGATCTTCATTGTTGGGGACAGTCCCTTGGACTATCCTCTTGTTTCTAGATGACTTAAGTTCAGGGACACTCTACAAAGTTAGAAAGCAAAACAGCAGGGGCTGAAGGTTTAGTGGAAAAATCAAGCTATTTTCACAAAACCAAATACACAGAGTATGGACATACAGAAGGAGATTGGTCTTTTTTTTTCTGTCATTTTTTAAATGTTTATCTTGATGTCTGTTTTACTTTAAAATATTGTAACTGGTTTAATATAAATTCAAAACTTGGTTGTTGGTAAGTTCTGCTGCTGGCACGTTATAATTCTTGTCTTGCATTAATGTTCACATTTATGCAAGTCAGTTTGTGCAGTGTAAGTAGATAAATTGGTAAGAACCTTAATGTACGAGCCTTTGAGGCACCATGTCTGTGATTAGAAGCTAGATGGGAATTTAATTCCCAGTAATGCAGAGAGAAATTGCCTTCGATCCTTTCTGTGCCCAGGGAAAGTTTGAGGTCCTCCTGGGACTCATGCAGGTGTCCTCGGAGGTTCAGGGTTTCAAAGCTGACCCTGGCTCTGACTACTGCCCCTACTGAATTAGTTCAGGGATCATGTTGCTGCACTTCATGTGATACCAGTTTCGCAATCTCACAGGCAAAGCATCAACCTCAGCTCCCAGGTTGACTCTTTACCCCTTACAGCCAAGAAACCAAAACAAAGTGAGAACCAAGACCAGCACCATAAAGCTTCTACCCCGCTTGCTCTAAGATCGGACTTGCTGAAGACGTCAAGAGGCAGAGGGAGGGTTTTGTTCTAAAGTGTCCGGCTTCAGGGTACCAGATCGCCCTTTGTTCAGAAGTGCCTTTGAGAAGCACACGTTTCCATCATATCATGTGTCCTTTACAATTAACATCCTCCCAAACCCCTGGTTTTCACTGTTAGCAATGGAAGAGACATTTATTAAGATGTCTGTTAATCCAGACTAAAAAGCATATTCATGAGTTTTCTAAAGGGAATATCCTTTTATTTTAAAGAAAAATTTTAATCATTAAAATGATATATATTTTGTATTAATAGCTGAATTTTCTTAATAGCCAATATAAATACTAAGTAATTTAGTTATTAAATGCATCACTTCCTGGGACACGCCTTCTCTTATTCCTTGGACTTGATGCAGTAGGTACTTAATTCTGAACGTCCTTTGCTGGAAGAAGTTTACAATGAGTGGTGAAGGAGAAGGTCCTATGAGCGACAGAGAAGTGCGATGCCCTCATAATACTTCGTTTTAGTCGGCTATGTACAGATGAAATCAAATAATTTTTCAAAAGACATGAAAGGTCAAATTTTGAAAGGAGTTTGAAACATTCTCTAAGCATTTGTGAATGTAATTGGGAGACTAGAGCCTAGTGTACTAGTGCTCCGTGTGTGTGTGTGTATGTGTGTGTGTGTGTGTGCGTGTGTGAATGTGTGTACATGCATTTTTGTGTATATGGCTAATCAATATTAGTTGTGTTTAGTCAATCACATTACTATATGGCTCTGTGAAATGTGTTGATTTTAAGGTTCCCTTTTCTTTGTGTGAGTGCGTAGAAGATAGACAGGATTCCTTACAGAACAGAGTAGGAGGTTTCTTCAAGGGATGAGAGCAGAAATGACATAGGGCACATTCTGGAGGAACAAGTTTAGGTCACGGTCAAGGAGATCATTGCTAGATCATTACTTTTTCAACTATTCATCTATGTCCAAGGTCTGTTTTTTTATTCTTGGCATCAGCCTGGAACTTTCATTTGCTAAAGCCAGTCCTTACTCAGGGATCCTTCCAAACGCAGTCCCCTGGGAAAGCAAACAATCTCCATATGGGATGTGAGGTGATACAGCTTTGATCTAGGTCCCCGAGTGTCAGCTTCATTTTGTTGTTGGATTATATGTCATAACTATATGTAATCATGGCTTTATCCAGGATTGAGTTGGAGGAAGGTTTTGCTAAGCTAATGTAGAAGGGGAGATTGGAAGAGGGCTTCATGAGTCTTGAGTAGTGCTTATGTGAATATTACCTGTAACATGAGATTTTTTTAAAGGATTATGTTTTTTCAATTTCTCTTATTAATAAAATAGGAGGAAGAGAAAAATGAGAGAAATGCTAAGTCAAACTCATGGAGCAATTCCACTTAATTTCACAAACACTGTGTCGCACACAGGAAAGAGAAACTGTGAAGTTGAGTTACACGTCACCAAAGTATTCAAAGAACTTACAAGCTAATGAAATAACCTATTATTAAAGATATATTCAAACTGATCCTTTTACAGAGTACTTCACTTAGAATCCCTTTGTTCCCTGAACCCTTTCTGGCATTTGCTGAGTACAGGTAGAATTGTTGCTAAGGACACAAACATTAATGAGATAATATTAGAACTATGTGAACGTAAGCATTTAACAGAAGAGGCGGGGAAATAGGCAGAGATTTACATGTGGAAACCAAAGAATTGAAACAGAAGTTTGATTCCAGTAAAAAAGACGGGTGGTTGATAAAGGTGTACGTAGCATCCACAGAGAAAGAATAATTCAGCTGGTGTGTAATCTTACAGATTCCCCTGATATGAATATATAACGACTGAGATAGTAGAAATAAGATCCCTGTGAGTTAGGAGTTCAAATTACTCGTCAGGGAGTGAATAAGAAGCACATGACTGACATGATATAGAAAATGGTAGAGAAGTTAGGATGAGGCACTTACTGGTTGTGAGATGGTGGCTAACTCTTAATGGAGATAATCTGAGTGGGAGCATTAGCTTAGCTTATGCGCTGTTATGCTCGAGGTATCAGTAGAATAGTCAGACAGGTAGAACTTTAGGTCTGAACTGCTATAGAGATGTTGGACTGGAGAGAGATAATTCAGCTCAGGTGACTTCAGATCAGGGCTGAGTTACTGGGTATTTGCTTAGGAAGGTATTTGACAAGGAAGTAGTAATACATGTAGATGTTCAAGTTCATACATATCTCTAAACATTACCACCGAATCTTGTTTCTCAAATGTGATGTAACTTCCTGTAAAATGTAGGTCACTTCCACACGACATTTGGCTCAAAAGGTCTCTTTCCAGAAGATCTTCTTACCAGCTCACCTTAAAATCTTTAGAAATCTGCACATGTGCCCTGCTCGGTACTGCTTATAATACACAACTGTGAGAATGTAAGATACTGGATTACTGTGCATTTAAGATCCTTGCAGAGTACACAGAAAGAATCTCACATTATTATATCAGTTTACACTATACTTACTGCTTATAGTGTATATTGATAGGTAAATCAACTAACAAAAACTATAAAATAGGTGTCAACATCTTCATTTTAAAAATCAAGGCACTTAAGCACAAGGATTAAGGGAGCAAACTAGGGCCATGTATTAAGGAAGATACATCTATAGCTACCTAATCGTTACCAATATTCACGAAACTTGGTATAAACCTACAGTACTTCCTTATATATACATGAAATGCTGTGTGTGTGTGTGTGTGTGTGAGAGAGAGAGAGAGAGAGAGAGAGAGAGAGAGAGGAGGCAGAGGGGGGGGGAGGGGAGATAGGGGAAGGGAGGGAGGGAGAGAGGAGGGAGGGAGGGAGGGAGGGAGGGAGGGAGGGAGAGAGGGAGGGAGGGATAGAGAGGTGATGAAGGTGTGTAGCCAAGCAGGAAACTGAAACCAAGGGAGAATCTGTATGCACTGCCATGCCAAGGGAGACTTGTAATATTTCTATCTCGCCCCTCAGACTCAATCTGTTTGACCCATTTTGTATTTAGAAGACATTGCCTTGCCTTTCTCCTTTAACCCTTGCTTTGCTGAATTTCCCAACTTTGTGGTATCAACCACTGGAGAAGCACTAGTAGCCCAGACTGAAGCTCATGGACACCTTGAATGATTACAGACCAACTACAGAAATTCACAGCAATCCATTCAATAGTCACCTTTACTCTCTCTATTCAAAAAAAATTATTGGCTATTTTATTTATTACATTTCAAATGTTGTCCCCTTCCTGTTTTCCTCTCTGCAATACCTTTTCTCTTTCCTGGACTGTTTACCCATTCTTTCCAGGGAAAAATTGAAACAGAGTTCACAGTTTTTTAACCACGTTTAACTTTAGCCACTTGTTTTCCTCTCACATGAATTCAGCAAATTCTTATTGGCTATCTTCCTGATTTGGAGTCCAACAAAATGACAGCATGTTAGGAACCTGGAATCCTAAGGAATATTCAAGAGAGTTTACCCTGGAGTCACTTGTGGTGTGTGTGTGTGGGGTGGCTTTCAGAAAAGTTTATTCACAAATTTGTATGTAGTGTTCATAAAACTGTTAATTGAGGAAATTACAAGGTATTATGAGATCTCAGAAAGGGGGACTGCTATGTCTGAAAAGTGGCAAAAATCATATCATTTTGTGCAAAACTTGAGGTAAGAGTGATTTTTTTTTCAAACCCAGGGCCTTGCGCTTCCTAGGCAAGCGCTCTACCACTGAGCTAAATCCCCAACCCCGAGGTAAGAGTGATTTAAGAGTGTGTAGTCTTCAGAGCAGAGAGTTGAGGTGGTCAGGATGAGAACGTTGGTCAGATTGTGTGGAAACTTGTGTCGAAAAAAACGTGCGCCATCTTCTTAGTTTTCTCTATATGCTGAGTTATCCACAGTTACAGGGTTCATGCAAAGCAATGGATAATTCCAGATAAAATGTTCACACACACACACCATGCATTTTGACCAGCACTGCAACTTGACAAGTGCTTTTACATCTTCAGTATTGGACAATTTGCTCCTCATCCCAGGGTACCTCTTTCTCTACAGAGAGAGGTTGAAAACCTGTGGCCTGAAGGCTTGGAAAACTCTCTGAGCTCAGGAATGTGGGCCTGCAGGCATGAAACCTGGTCTCTTTGCCCAGTATAAACAGGAAGTAAGTGATGGTCGTAATAAAGAAAACTGAGATTCTAGGCGGGAGCTGCTGGCAGACAACACCTGAAGCTACCAGGGGCCCAGGCACTCAGCTGGTAAATAATTGCTGTAAAGTCAAGCATATGCACCTCCTCCTCCTCCATGAACACTGGTGTGCTTCACCTCAACCCTCACACAGCCCCTGTGTAACTGGAGTTGTTAAAACTTGACCCTTTGTTTTTGAGACAGAAATAAAAGCGGGAGACAGAGGTGGGTGTATAAAAGCTTTTAGACAAAAGTATGTGGCTGGTGGCATTCATATCAGATGACACAGCGTTCCTGTCACAGAGATTGAGCTCAGGTGCTTGAAATGCTCAAGAGCCAGCTTGGGGACGTGGCCTTTTGTCTGCCACTCCTTTAAGGAGCAGCTTGTCTCTGTAAGCATGCCTACCTCCTTTGAGAGTGTTTCAGACATGGCTGGGAATGAAGTGTAGCTAATGAAATGCAATGTGTTGAATATGAAATAGTGTCAATATTTTCTTTCCAGCGCTTAGATTCTGAGACCACAGGGGATCCATAATGAACGAGGCTTAATGTGAGAGCCGAGGAAGTGTTCAGTAATCTAGTTTGACAAACACTGATCTCTAAGAAGGCACTACAATCAGACAGGTGGTCTTGGCAAATAGAAATGTTGAGATGAATTGTTGTACCTTTTAGGAGACTGTAGATTTTAGATGGTGATGGTGATGGTGATGATGGCAATAGGAGAGATAATATGCATTGTTTATGAGAAACAAACTTTGTAATTGTTTTTTCAGTGATTCTGAATCCCAGCCTTATCCCATTACACTACCCTGCCCCTACTATGTACACATAAGTTCTCTCTCTCTCTCTCTCTCTCTCTCTCTCTCTCTCTCTCTCTCTCTCTCTCTCTGTGTGTGTGTGTGTGTGTGTGTGTGTGTGTTTAGGATTGCTCCACAGGATGGGAATGGCAGTTCGAATGGGTAGAGACTTCTTGTGTTTTAGTAGTGCTCCAGGTGTCTGAGAGACAGAAATGCAACCGAAGAAAAGTACTGTGATAATTATTATTAATCATTTACTTTTAGTTTATAATTATTAGTTATTTACCTAAATCTCTGCATATCCCAGCACTATTGGATACCAGAAGAAGGTGTCAGAGTCTATGCAACCGGAGTTTCAGATGGTCGTGAGCTGCCATGTGGCTCTGAACCCCGGTACTCCACAAGAGCAGCAAATGCTTCAAGGTGCTGAACCATTTCTTCAGTCCCAGAAGAAAAACATTTTCTTTTAAAAAATTGGGTATGCAGGGAGGCATTATGGAAGGGGGAGGAATGTGGTTTTCAAACATGGAAGGAAAATGGAAAGTACAAAATGTTGTGGTTGAATTATGGACTGTCGAAGTTAGATAGCAGTTCAATGCTTTTATTTTATTTTATTTATTTTTTTTTTTCAGAGCTGGGGACCGAACCCAGGGCCTTGTGCTTGCTAGGCAAGAGCTCTACCACTGAGCTAAATCCCCAGCCCCACAATGCTTTTTATTAATAATTTTCCTTTTAAAGGAAAATGTGACTCTAGACTAAGCATAATGAAAAGAATAAAAATATCACCTTGGTTTGAATGAAGAGATTGGAGCAAGCTACTTGCTTGGTTTGCTTTTTTTCTTTCTTTCCTTTTTCTTTTTACAACTCTTGTCTCCAGTGCAAAATTACCTATTACAATAACATTCTGGATAATAGTGTCGTTTTTGATTTTCAAAACAATTATTTGTAATTGTATTATAATTACTTACTCTTATAGCCACAATAAGTGTAGTTCTCATCTCTCATCAAAAAAAAAAATGCTTCTTTTTGGATCAGATGGGGACTTTTACATAGATTTGCAACTGATCAAAATGAAGGGAATAAGTGTCTCTTGGATGTCCAACCCCAGTGGAATGTACAACACAGCCATTCATGGAGCATTGAAGAAGAGGGAAGAGAAGTAGAAAGACTATAAGAGCCTGCAGATGAGGATGCCTGCTTTTAGATAGTGTCTTTTTTGATGTGATGGGAAATATGAATGCCTGGATTTTGACATAATGACATCGGCCTTCATAGATAGGTTGAAATTCCAAAGATCCTGTCCTTACTGGTTCTAGTGGTCAATGGTTGCAGACAGAGGGGAGAATTGGTTTTCTCCAGGAATAAACTCCCATATAAGTTGTCCAATGACAGACCATAAGCTCTGAATACCTACGTACACTGCTAAGTGCACTCAATAATGTTGCTAAAAAATTCATGCTTTTAGTTCTCCAAACTAAGAAAATCAATAACAAAAGTTCCACACTGTTGCTCAAGCATTGTGCTTAAGGAATATGCTTTGGAATTCTGAGACTCAATGTCTTCTCTGTCTGTGCCTTTGTAGTAATGAGAGGCATGAGTAATGCCATGTGGCAAGGAAGGAGGTTGAGAAGGAAGACACAGTGCCCATCTCTAGGCTCTTGCTAACTTGCAGAACCTCATTTCCACCCATGGGAATCTTGCTGCTCTCTCAAGATGGTCTAAGGGTCTCCTTTTGACACCATTCTTCATATCTTCTAACTGTGTCACGATCTTTCCTCTTTTGTGTTCATAGGCATTTCCTGTCTCTTTTCCTGCTTGCTATAATGGCCTTTGCATTACTCCAGTTGGTGAATTTTGTAGACTACTTCATAGTTAATTGACTTTGAGGGTGGCAGTTGTTCATATTTGGCCTTTCACATTCAGCAGTGCCCAACAAGTGTCTAGTTCATAAAGGCTACTGGCAAACATTAAGTTGACTCCTTAATGTTGTACAAGTTATGAATAATGAAAAATAAGTAAGACAAATAATACTATGTGCATGCTTTATGGGCTGAGTATTATATTAAATGCCAAGCAAGAGCAATGCCAACTTTTCTGAGACGCATTCATGGTTAAAAAGCAAGACTTGCTGACCCCAGTTGGGCCATCACACAACTGAGGACTGACTAGGGAGGGGACGTTCCTGAGCTGCCCGGGAGTTGCTAACTTGACACTTTTCCTTTTGTTTTTCAGTTGTCTGGGTTCACATCTAAGCTTGTTCCAGCTATCCAGAATGCCCACAAGAATGCTGGAACTGGAAGTAGAAAGGAACTGACGGTGTTAACCCAACCCATCCTGATTGAGACCTACACAGGGCTCATGTCATTCATTGGAAACCGCAACAAACTTGGCTATTCCCTTGCTCGTGGGAGTGTTGGCTTTTGAGAGTCTTTGTTATAAAGTACATTATCTATGCATAACCAATTTGCTTAAATTCACTACATTTTTGGATTATAGTAGTTATTTTTGGATAATATTTAAAGGACTGACTTATTAGTGCTTTAGGAAATCTAAAAGCTTGATTAGACTGATAGACTATTTAGGTGTCATATGAGAGAAATTGAATTTCCATCTGTGATACAATTTACATTTAAATTTGCTGAAATTGAAACTGTTCCTCACATCCACAGAGACTTTCCTCATCTTCATTCCCATCCCACAGACCCTGTTTTATTCTCCTTAGGCTTCCACTGGCTCTGCTATTTTATCTACTGTTTATGAGGGCACTCCAACCCTCAGTTCCTTCTCTGATATGTATCCCAATATTCAGGCTCTTATATTTGCCAGTTGTCCCTACATCAGTGTTTCCAACACCCCCGTGCACTCAGCATTTTCCAAATCCAGATTTCTCTATGGTATATTTTATCATCCATCCTTAAAACCTGCCAGTTTCGGTTGGCTTGAACTGTATGCCAAATGCATCCTGTTATACTAATACATGGATATGTGACATCATGTTACTGTATCCAAGGTTAAAATATATTTTCCTAAGGGTAAAGGTATAACTCATTAGCATAGAGCTTGCCCAGCTTGCCCAAATTCTTGAATTTGATCCTTAGCACAGAAGAGAAAGAAGAAAAAAATATTACCCTACCTTCCTGAATTCCATCCTTTACTCATAGTGATCAAATCTTCCATTGTTACTACGGTCTCTTAATTAGGATCCCCACACCAAAGCTTTTTCAATTAGTTATGTACCTTACTGTCAGATTCTAAGGCACAATTTGATCATAACACTCCACAGTCGGTCAATACTGTCCAATGGCTGCATAACACCCCACAGTCAGTCAATACTGTCCAATGGCTCCATAACACCCCACAGTCGGTCAATACTGTCCAATGGCTCCATAACACTCCACAGTCGGTCAATACTGGCCAATAGCTCCATAACACTCCACAGTCGGTCAATACTGGCCAATAGCTCCA
This sequence comes from Rattus rattus, assembly GCF_011064425.1. NCBI lineage: Eukaryota > Metazoa > Chordata > Mammalia > Rodentia > Muridae > Rattus > Rattus rattus. The sequence continues at coordinate 10,216,218 of NC_046157.1, forward strand.
TAACACCCCACAGTTGGTCAATACTGGCCAATAGCTCCTTGTCTTTTACAGCTTGGTTTTTCAAGTATCTTTCCATCACGTGATCTCATCTAATGAAATCTTTTGTGGAATGTCAGTCTGGGGAACAGAAAAAGCAAGAGCACCATGGCTGCTGTGGTGATGGGCTGGTTCCCTCTCTTGTTGAGTTTGTGACTGCAGAGGGTTTGGGTTGAAGTAATAACTTTGAAACATTGTCTTGTTCACTTTATACCCATCTTTTTCCTTTCCTTTCTTCTTCTGTCCTCTTAGCTGTAACTCTGAACAACCCAGGGCAGTGAGTCATTTCTTCTAGTTTCTTCCTTTAAACATTTTTAAATCTTACATTTCTTTGTCATGGATGCTTAAATGGATTACTATAAACATTGTTACAGGAAGGTTTTTTTTGTTGTCTGTTTTTTGGTTTTGTTGTTGTTTGTTTTGTTTTGTTTTCCTCGCCTCTCCTGAGACTTGAAGTTGAGATGCTTACCTTAATGGTACGGTGGAAAGTTACAGGTAATTCATTCTTGGCTCCTCCAAAGCTCACTTTACAGTGTTTCTCTTTTTAGAAACCTTGCTTCCTCAGAACCAAAGACTCAGGTATAGTCACTTATCAGTTTGGTACACACATTCAAAACCAGAACTTGAACAGCCCTTGCCTCCTTCTCTTTACTTCCATTACTATTTTGTTCCTTCCTCTGTTCCTTCTGTCGCACCTCCTTCTTCACCCGACCATGGCAAACATTGTTCAATCCCTAAGGCAAGGAACTTCTATTGAGACCTTGAGAGGAAATGTTGAAATCCTTAGCTGTCCTGTCAACAGTAGTGGAAAGAAAAGTCATTCAATAGTTCTGGCAGCACTTCTGAAGAAGGCGTTATTGGCCAATTATTTTAATATTGTTGCCCCAACCCCCCCCCCATATGCCTCCAGGTAGTGGCATTTTCTGGCAGAAGCCTCTGAAATGCCTGGCTTGTTCTCTTGAGTTACTGTTGAAGGCTCTCCTCGATGACTGATTTCCTTGTGTATGTTTGTCCCTCTTGCAAAGCTCAGTCAGACATCCCTACGTGACTTTCTACAGGACACAGTGTAGCAGCCTCAGTGAAAGCTACGCAGAATGAAGGAGAGGAAGAGTGTCTAGTTAATCCCAAGGTCTGGTATCTGTTTCATAGGTTGAAGACTGAGCACAGAGCTTCCGTAAATGGCTTTCTCTGGGTTATACATGAGAAAGAGATCTCGGGAATTTGAGAGATGTTTCTAGGTAAGCATGAACACCTTTTCAGTGTCAAATATCCAAAGACTGAAGGACTATTTCTTGAAGTCTGGATCCTCAACTCACTTGCTAAACAGGGGATTACATAGCAATTGCACTGTGAACAGTATTGGCGTAGTACATTATCTGAAAAGTCAATATAAAAATTCTCTAAACAGTTGTTGTTAAACAGTCAGATAATTAGATACCTGTTTTGGAAAGACCTTAAGCAGTCTTGTAATTTCCTATAAAATAACTTTAACTTTCCTATTGATTGATTTTCTAATCTCCAATCCGGGGGCCGTTTATGATTATTTCTCCGATGTGGAGCTTCAGTGAAATGGCGTCAAACCATCTCATTGATACAGAAAATACTGAGTTCCTGCCTGTATAACATGACTTTGGCCAAAGACCAATAGGGAGGCATCCAGAATAAGTCAATTCAGTTCCCAAAAGAAATTGTTTCTTTGTCACACGAATCTACTATTATTTGATGCCTAGCATTGTCACTGGACTCTTTGTTCTGGTGCTCAGCTGACAGCCGCAGACCTGGGGAGCCACGTGTGCACCTGGATCTTGCCCTCTGTCCTCTGAAATGTTCCACTAAAGTTTCCCAAATGGAAATTATCCATCTATTTTGAAACTAGACTGGATATAAGAACCTTGAAACTAAAATCACATCCCCACAAAACCTGGTCTTTCTTATCTATCTGGTTACGCTCACTTTTTTCCAGTATAAATTTCTAGTGAGGCTTCCTTCAGAATCTGCTTGAATTACCATAGCAAAATCCCTCACAGGCTTCTGATACATCTCGCCTAAGTCTCGTTCTGTTGACTCAGAACAAGCGGTGTCTCTCTGCCAGCTCTTTCATTTAAAAACATGCTGACTGGGGTAGTATAGTTTAACTGTGCATGCCAGGGTGTGAGGGCATTTGGAAACTGAAGTAAGGTTGCCACATTTCTTATTTTATGAGGAAAGGCTGGTAATGGTTGACATGCCTGATTTCCCTGTGGTTGGCTGGACTGTTTTAGTCGCCAGACTTCTGCCCATCCTTTAACATAGAAAAAAGAAGCTAGCTTATGTCTTGGCTGCTCCCAGATCTATTGCCTTGAGACCCAGTTTCATTGTCCCTTTGTTGAAACATTACTAAAGGTGCCAATTTGCAGAGCCCTGGGGCTAAGGAAGGATAGAAACCTTCCAAACCAATACTTTAAATTTGCAGAACATAAAAAACAGGCTTTAAAAAACAATCCAAAAAAAAAAAAAAAAAAGAGAAAGAAAGAAAAGCATAGAAAGAATGAAAATATAGTAAATGCTTGACAATATTGGAATTAGACTACATTTTCTAGTTCCTATTTTTACTCCACTGCTCTATTCAGTGTAGCACCACTATTCCCAGGGAAAAGTACTCATTTCAATCCTTGTATCACATAGGTGGCTTAATTCTAGAGTTAGAAAACAATAGGCCATAGTTGTTTGGGGGGGATTTCCAGAAATCACCTTTATTTTCTTAAAGGCTAAGGCTGCTCACGGAACACTCTGACTTCCTATCTGATCAAAACGCCCAAACAATGCTACGGAAGCCAGCAGCGCCAGCAGTGCCAGCAGATGTTTTGTAGGGTGGCTTTACCTCTCCCTGGCATTTCGCAGGGCAGCAGGGAGAGGGCAAAAGTATTAAATTCGGGCTTAAAAGCTCCTTAGAAATTCTTTACCCACAAGAGACCATGTTGGAGAAAAGAAGATGACTTATGCCAAGGGGAAGAAAAAGAGAGGCTAATGCCTGTGGTTTTGAAAGGTTAAGAACAACAACAAAAAAAACCCCAACAGCCCAAGTATTTGCACAGGGATGAAATGCTCTCTGGCTTTTGGCCAACAATTATACAAGGGTTTGTGCCCACATCCTGTACCTGTGGTTTAGGGACGCTGCTCATGAGTGACTTCTTATGCTCAGTGACAGGAAACTTTAGTCACCGATGTGTAAACTCACCTTTGGTCTGCACCTCCCACAATGAGCTCCAAACGCACTCTGGAGCCAAGCCTCCAGATTTCCTTGCTGATGCCATTCCCTGGATGCTAAGGTAGAACTCAATTTGAAAGGTAATCCTGCTGGACCAATAGTTATTCTATCTGGTTATTACGACCCAGTAAGTCACAAAGGGGAAGTATGATATTGTCTGCTAGACCCTTTTAAGCCCCCAAGTCCAAGGCAAAAGGTTAGCCAGATTTCATTTCAGGCACGAAGCTAAGGTGAAATGTGATGCCTTAAGCCATGAGGCCCTTTCCACCTCCATTCGCTGTCTCGTCTATCTTAAACTCTCATCAAAGATTTCTTATCAAATATTTCAGAAGTCTTCATTACATGACACTGGATGGAATGTGTAAGCTTGGATTAATTCATTTTAATGCACACATGAGGCATCTTAGTGTAGCATTATGTATGTAGAAATGTGTTGAAATTGGATTGTCCACATGGTCAAGTTGTTTTTGTGTGTCCTGACCACAATGCTATCTCAGACAACTCAGATCTTCCTTTCCTCCCCTTTTACGCTCTCTTCTCCCTCTGTGAAACACATGGACCTGTTTTGAAGTGGACCTTATGGATTGTCTTGTTAGCTTGTGGCTTGGTTCAAGGAATCAATCGATCTTCTTAACCAGATAGACTGCTTTTGTACTAATGTTCCTGTACATAGAACTCTCCATACCCCTCATTTTCACTTCTGTTTTTGTTTTCATTTTTCTTTTCTTCCTCCTCTTTTTTAGTTCTTCATCTTTTATATTTTCCTCCTCCTTTTCCCCCCTCCCCTCCTCCTCTTCCTCCTCCCACTGCCCCTAATCCCATCCTCCCTTAACCTCCACCTTCTCCCTCTCCCCTCCCCCCCCCCCTCTTCCCCCTCCTCCCTTCTTCCCCCTCCTTCTCCTCCTCTTCCTCCTTCCCTTTGCCCTCCACCTACCCATATCTAGCATATTTCATATAGCTAGATAACTATTTTCCGTTGGACTCTGGTAGGTAGTGAGCATTGAGCTTCATGTGGCCTAAGGTGCTGTGCTATACATGACACTACCTGACCTCTAACCATAAAGTTGGGCAAATGCAGAAGCATCCATCACCAAGTAGAGGAGGCATGGACAGATCCAGTGGGCACAAAGAACTGCACTAGCAAATATCTGGAGGGTTGCTGTCTGTGTTCCTCCTTCATAGTTTTCTTTCTTACAATCTAAGGTATAACCCCACAGGGAGATCCCGATGACCAGTGTTCCGAGTAGAAAGGCCTTACATACACTTCTGTAGCCTCACTCAAAAGTGGACACAGATGGCAATTATTTCTGTGACCCCTAAGAAATGGGACAAGGGAAATTTCTCCTAGTGGACAAATAATTGGAATGTCATTTCCATAATCTGCCTCAGGACCACTTTCTGTCCAATGAATGATGAAATGTGAGGGTTAGAATAGTGATTTGGCCCCAAGACAGACAAGCATGCCTCAAAAAACCACCACAGAGTAATAGTTCGAGGCATGACTCTTAATTCTTCCATTCTGCCAATATCAGATTGTTACATAACACAAATCATTTCATTTGAAACATCATTTGTTGCTGTTTTCTTTATTTATTGAGACAGTGTCTCATGTAGAAGCATAGGCTGGTCTTCAGCTCACTGTGTAGCTGGTGGTGGACTGGAATACATGACAATTCTCCTGCTCAGCTTCTCAAATGCTGTGACCACAGGCATGTGATACCACATCAGTGTAAACAGGCATATTTTAATAAATGTAAGGACACTTAGACCTTCATCAGACAAGCAGGGGGAAAAGCTCTAGGCTGGGATTATAGATATAACTACTCAAACAATGCTGCGAAATTGGCCCTCCTCCAAAGTATTATCTGTCTCTTCCATAGGCAAAAAGTTAGGTAATCAATAAGCTGCCATGGCAAGAGAAGGCCTCTGTTACAATGTTTATCTTGAGCTACACCGTGCTTGCCACAGTTAAATAGACACCACATTGTGCATTCTGTTCCCTTCCTTAGAAATCTCCTGGAGCAAGACCTGGAAAGGAAATTTCCATTCTTCCTCCCCATAGTAGTCGCAATACTTTATAAAGTATTTACACCAACAGTGCATTAGGATCTTTACATTGTGTATGCCAATGAATTTGCAATCGACTTTCTCAAACATATAATGTGAATGCTATCTACATGACCCTACATGAGAAAGTATTTTGGAGAAAGGGGGAAAACACCAAAGAATGTAAGACCCAGAGGTTAAAATGGCCATTCTAGAGAAACTAAAGCCTGACTTAATACTAAAGACAACTCTTAAACTATTCTTTCTCCATAGACAATGCACACCTACATTTGTTCACATCAACTATCCAGTAAATGTACTTTATGATGCTGATTTATGGATATTTTGAGAGCAAGGTCTTTTGTAGCCCGAGCCTAACATTTTCTGAAACCACCACATTTTGTAGTATGGTTTTGACAAAACAGTGCATTAACATGGGCCTTCTCCTTGATTTGAGACGACAGGACATTTTTTTTTCACAAAAGCTGGTTTTCAGGGAGTTCATTAGAGCTACAGCAGAGGTCCATAGTAGCATCAGAGGAGCATTTGACCCGCCCATGCTGTAGCGTCAGGACAGGGATAAACTGATCAGGATGGCCATGTGGGTGATGTCTAGAGATCATGCTAGTAGGAGCTTGGAGTCTAGTTAGCAGAAAACTAAGTCCCACAAACAGTAAGTAGAACATGGTGACCTGAAAGATATTCTGCACAGAAAAGCTCTCTGGACAAGAAGAGAAGATGAGGCGCTTCTGCTCAACTGCTCGGTAGGAGTGAGTCAGAACCATAGAGACCAGCTGTCTGACCTTAGTGATTTTCTAGGGGGTGGATTAGTAGAAGTAGGCCATATAAGAAGAGGAGAATTTCAGTGTTCAATGTATTGTAGTCATTGTTTCATTGACGTTTGGATGTTAAATACTTGCTCCCTTCCCCACGCTCAAGTTTAAATACACTATCTCTAGTGCTTAGCAGTTCAAGGGTTCTGACTAATAAAAGTGGGTCACTGGGGGAGGGATAGATTATCTCTGCATACTTTCTGTTTTGTAATTTGTCTAATATTTTCATGTTGGCGGTTGACGTTGTTGGGAAAGAGGAACCACCATTCATTTTCATTGTGGATTTGGTTTAACGCTTGCATTATGTTAATTGGGTTCCCAAAATTGCAGGACAGCCCTAATGTACAAGGCTGAGGGTCCTTGCCTCCAGTTGGTTTCAATGGGTAAATGAAATTGCCAGTGACCAATGGCTGGAGAAGATACAAAGGTGGGACTTTAGGATTCACAGGCAAGAGGATGGAGAGAGAAGGAGGAGTTAGGACTGCCATGATGGGAAAGGAGCAGTACAAGGCCTGAGAAGTACAGAAGAGGGAGACAGCTAATGATGTAAGAATTGGGGATGGCCCAGGAGGGCAAACAGGATGGGTCCTTCAGCCAGGATGGATATAGGTTTTAGTAAGTTCCACAATTCAGGAATAGCAGAGGGGAGAGTGGTTTGGAAGTGGCCCAAACATTGAGATGATTAAGGCATATAAAGCTGCATGTGTGGGTCTTTTTATTGGGGGGTCCAGAACATTGGGGTGGGTAGTGAGGAACCCCTGCCACCGTCACTGGGCCATATAGAGCATCATTAATTGCCTACTGTTTGTGGGAATCACAAATTGGTATGGAAATCACTATAAAAAAAACTTAAAAAACAAACAAACCCAAAACCAAGAACCTAAAAGTAAATCTACCCTATGACCATTCCAGCTGTACCACTCCTTGGCATTTGCCTAAAGGATTCCACATCCTATGCTACAGATGCTTGCAAAGCAATGTCCATAGCCACTCTATTCCTAACAGCCAGGAAATATAGACCACCTAAATCAGCAGATGAATGGATAAGGAAAATGTGGTTTGTCTTTCTGACTCTTGGTCCATCCATTTTTTTTTTCTTCTTTCTTTTTTTTTTTTTTTTCGGAGCTGGGGACCGCACCCAGGGCCTTTCCCTTGCTAGGCAAGCGCTCTACCACTGAGCTAAATCCCCAACCCCTTGGTCCATCCATTTATCTGAAAATTTCATTTTCTTTACAGCTAAATAGTATCCCATGGTTCTAGAGAAGCTACAGAGGGAAGGAAGCAATTAAACAGCTTTATCCAACTACATCACTGATGAGCCATTACAATGACCAACCTGGCAAGATATGGGTAAAAGTGTAAAGCAGTAGCACCCACATGTCAGTGGCAATCAAGAGCTGTCTAGTGGGACTTAAGACCTAGTCAACACAAGGAAAATCATGCCTGGTATTGGAAGGCAAGCCAGCTTCCCAGGGCTAGCAAGCTATGGACGTTAGAAAAGAACCTGCTACCTCCACTTTGTAAGAGCAGCATCATTCCTTCCTACATTCTAAATCTGATCCTTAAACTCAGAGATAGGCATACCCCTCATCAAAAAAGACTCACTTTTACAAGTGTGTGTGTGTGTGTGTGTGTGTGTGTGTGTAAAACAATAATACTTAAAGAAAATAAGGCTATCAACTGGAGATTAAGGAAAAGGGAGTGGGAAGAAGTTGGAATTTTCTCTTACACTGCCCATTGTAATACTAAGTGTGGACTCCCAAGACCTGGAGGCTGCCCCTGAGAACCTCCCCCCCAAGTTAATTCTGATTGGTGAATAAAGGTGACAGTCAATAGCTGGAATGGGTTGAGGTTTTGCAGGCTTGGAGAGAGAGGACTATGAGGGGGGAAGAATAGGAAGCCCTCAGGGGAAGAAGAAGATGAGGAAAAGGAAAGGGAAGGGGAAGGGAAGGGGGAGGGAGAGGAGGAGGAAGAAGAAGAAGAGGAGGAGGAAGAAGGAGGAGGAGGAGGAAGGAGAGGAGAGAAGAGGAGGGAGGAAGAGGGGGAGGGAGAGGAAGGAGGAGGAGGAAGAGGAGGAGGAGGAGGAGGAGGAGGAGGAGGAGGAGGAGGAGGAAGAAGAAGAAGAAGAAGAAGAAGAAGAAGAAGAAGAAGAAGAAGAAGAAGAAGAAGAAGAAGAAGAAGAAGAAGAAGAAGAAGAAGAAGAAGAAGAAGAAGAAGAAGAAGGAGGAGGAGGAGGAGGAGGTGGTGGTGGTGGTGGTGCAGGAGAGGAGAAGGGGAGTTGCCATAGATAGCTGAGTCACAAAAATGTGGCCATGTGGCCTGGACAGTTGGAGTTAGGAGCAGCCTAGATGAAACATAATAAATAGTAATAACTTGGGTTCATTGATTGTAAAGTAGATTCTAACAGCAATAGGATAGGCAGCTGCCCAGCTGTTGTACTGCCTAAGATATATTAAAAATATAAAAGCTGTGCATGTCTTTCATTCAGAACATAAATGGTCTAGGATGGAGAAGAAGCCCCAGGGTGGGATTTTTAGTATTTCATTACTACAGAGTGGTCTAATTCTACTTCAGTTAAAAATAAAATTTAAAAGGTATGAGGTTAGACAGTAGGTTAGCTCTAGGAAGAATTAACTAACAGACCCCTCAATATGGGGCATACGGAATATTAGTAGGAATGCTCATGAGCCTTAAGACAGAGTGAAAGGTGAAGGTAGCAGAAAGTGTGCAATTAAGGTTCAAAGATAGTTGGTGTGTTTCTCTACATGGTCCTGCTCAGGGACCTGATAATAGGATGTAAAGGGAAATGGATGGTACTGGTTTCCATATGGATTGCCTCCAATACATTTCTGGGACATTCTCATTAGGGAAGCCTGCTGACAGTGCTGTTATCCAGTGAACATTTCAACTTCAAGGACAATATGTTCTTATATCTAGTTATAATGGACTCAAATTTAGAAAAAATATGCACTTTGAAGAAGATCATGTTTTTTCTGGAAGTAAATACTGAGGGGAGACACAGGATGGAGGATACATGTAGAACATTGGTTCTAAACCCATGGGTCACAGCCCCCTTGGGGTGAAGGTCCCTTTCACAAGGGGTCGCCTAAGATGATCTGCATATCACATATTTACATTATGATTCATAACAGTAGCAAAATTATAGTTTTGAAGTGGCAACAAAAATAATTTTTTGGTTGGGGTCAGCACAACCTGAGAAACCATATTGAAGGGTGGCAATGTTAGGAAAGTTGAAAACCACTGCTGTAGATGAACATAGCTTCACATCTACCACAGTTGGGACAACTGCCACTCATGTCAGCCCATGCTTTCTGTAGAAAGTGTCTTCTTGTTCTTTGCTCGCTCTACTCAATTTAAATGCTTGGGTGTTTATTCCACCAACATGTCCCACTTAAAAATTTTTTTCTTTCAGAAATGTAAGAGCCGAGACTGTTGCTACAGTCATGGCTACCATTGTAGCAGTGAGCATGTCTTTCCAGGCTAGTTGTCATCGAAGGTCACAGGGTTCACAGTGGACAGAACAGAAAATGACTTTTCTCCTCCAGTTGTGTGCATAGCACCTTCCAGCACTCATGAAAGCTAGCCGGTAGGTATGATGCTTCTGAATGAGCATAAGCTTGGCTTTTCCATGTTCTATGAAACAATTACATGATATTATCAGCAATATGGTCTTTCTATTGAGTTATGAGGACAATAACTTCAAGAGCATTAGTGACAGTTGAGTTTTGGGGTTCTCTGGGAACTTTATTGAACAACAACGCCTAGTGAGGTGACCCATTCCTGACACTGGGCCTTTAGGTTTAGAGATAATTGTGTCTAGGGGGGCATTGCGCCCTTGTTGTAGGGAAGCTTCATTTAAACTCTTTTTATATGTTTATACATAGACATTTTCGAAAGCTACAGTGGTAGTTTCCATATGACTTTTTCAAAGGCCTTTAGTGTTTGTCATTCTTTGCCATTCTCCCTTCCCTTCCAAGTCCTATCTTCATCCCACAGGTTTTCTGTTCCATTGTTTACCATTCCACTTTAGAACATCATTTGCATACTACCCTCCTCCTCCTCCTTCTTCCTCTCCCTTCTTCTTCTTCTTCTTCTTCTTCTTCTTCTTCTTCTTCTTCTTCTTCTTCTTCTTCTTCTTCTTCTTCTTCTTCTTCTTCTTCTTGGTCCCCTTCTTCTTTTTATTTGTTCTTAGTAGTCATTTGGACATCTAGGTAAGGTAATTCCTTATTTGCTCAAATGAATGAAACTGTGTCCCCAGTAATTTTCCATTCCAGGCACATCAGTGTCTCCTCATCCAAGAGATACAAGTGTTATTCCTTTCCCGGTTTCCGGCAAACATCCCTTCCCTCCCCCCCTTCCTTATGGGCCCCTACTATGGGCATGTTAATAAATGATAATCCACTAATATGGGCACAATAAATAGGCACAAGAATAGAAAAGTACAAGGTCACCCTTAGATGGAGAAAGAGCTTTTGACAGGTATAGACATAATAATTAAAATTATTATGCTGCAATTAGTTTAAATTGATAAAGCTGCTTCTGTCTAGAGGCCATCCCAATGAGCAGGACAGGTATGAAGAAAAGAGGTGGTAATGAGGTCCTGGATGACAGCAATGCAGAGGAAATGATGACATCACTGATCCTTTCAAAGAATGTTTAAGAAAATACAAGCATTTATTTAATTGCATGTTTTTGCTATATTACACCCCACATTTAAGAAAACCAAATCCTAAGAATATGTGCTCAAAAACGATAACTTTCAACCCAAATCTGCCTTTAAACTCAATATGTCATTTAAAAAGTTATTTTTCTTATTTTTTGATTATTTCAATAGCTGAAGTACGATACTATTTCTATCCATGCGTTCATTCACATCAGACGTCATTTATTGATTTCCTCCCCAAGAGAATGACACAGTTTGTCCTCATCTTACCCTTTCCTTTTTTTTTTTTTTTTACTTTCTGGCTTGTTTGTATTCATTATTATGATATAATATGATTTATTTCTTTTTTTAAATCAACTTTATTTGCTATAATTTCCCTCACTGTGGAGATCCATACCAGGGAGATTAAGCTTGATTCTCTCCTGTAGTTATTATTTTTTGCCCCTTTCTTAAACATGTATTTACTCTTATATTATTTAGACTGTAAAGAGCTCCCTCCTGTTTTGAAGTTATGGTGTTTCCAGCTTGTTTTAGTGTCTCTGGTCTTACACCTGCCTGTGGAAGAAGGCAGGTGAGCCTGAAATCATCTGCTTGTTCATTATAGGTTTTTTTCTTATTCTCTATCATCATCATCATTATCATCACCATCACCACCACCACCACCACCACCACCATCATCATCATCATCATTGTTGTTGTTTTAGTACAAGTGTAATGATATCTTCTTGCCTATGTAAAATTTGTTGTGTTTCTAAGATTTAGACTTACTCTCAGTCTCTTAAATATTCATGTTACCAATACCTCATTCTTTTATTCAGTTGAAGGAAGCAGGATGCTGAGGAATAGAATAAGGTGATGAAGGTTATGTAAGGGAGGTGTTGGAAAGTTGAGTCAGTTCTATGTTATGAGGACAAATTCCACAGATATGGTTTCAGTATGATTTTCTCAACTGTTCAGCTTTACAAAAATGCCGTGGGTTAGGTGTCTTGTTTCATATTTACAACCCACACTGTGTGTTGCGGCAAAGAAATTTGAAGCTTGTGTGCTGTGACCACAGTTTCTTTCAAGGAACTCTAAAAATGCCTCCAAGGCATTAGGGTGCTTCGTGAAGCAGAGCTGACAAATGCTTTGCTACGGGTAAGGAACTATGTGACATTAAGCTAACATTTACCAAGCACTTATGTGCTGGCATCTGAGCTAGGATAGTTCCTATGCATTATCTTGTTTTTATCCTCCCAACAACTCTCTAAATATAATTAAATAGTTCAAGTTTCAGTAATTCATCTCTACGATTGGGCTATGTCTTTCTCTAAAATGAGGGGGAATAATTTGAACATCAAACACATCCAAAGATGAAATATATTTGGTAAAAAGTAAAGTGAGATTATGTGGGTGGTTTGGGTTTTGTGGATATAGGCAGTGAACAAACTCAGCTCGGTGAAGAATAGCCTGAAGGTGCTCCTGAAACCAGCAGTTACGTCCAACCAGGTGGATTGCTGTTAGGGAATGTTGCTACTGTACCAATATGAAAAGATTCCCCATGCTTCCTCAAATCACCAATCTCCAAGGAAGGCACTGTTAGAGCAGCTAAGGGTGGGCTCCAAATGGATGTAGCTCACATGGAAACTTCCTGCATTCCTAGACATCAATGTCTGGGGTCAGGACACTAGATGTTCCTAAGATCAGTGTGAATTCATCACAATGGCACTTCAGCAAAATGGCAGCCTACATTCAAGGGAGCCTAGACTTTCTATAATGTAGAGAGAGGCTCCTCTATGAAAAATATTTTGAATTAAAACTAAGGCACAAAAGTAAATTAGTTTCAAATGATAAAATTAATCTCACCAATTGCACAGAATATAAGTCTGATAAAAATGACAAAACAACAAATTCTAGGAACAAATAACACAAATCCTTAATTATTTAGCATAGCCCCTAATGCTTCAAACATACTCACTTTTGACTATGGAATGGATGATCGTGTATTCATAGGATGATACTTTTAAAAATGGAATTATCTTTCAGAAGTAAATGTTTTCCACTTTTTAAGAGGAAGGGTTATTTAGCAACTTTCACTTAGTACAATACATCTAGTGGAATTCACAATGCAAGGTGAGATTTAAATCAGAGCCTCAGAATTCCGTACAAACAACATGAGCAACCTGTAGATTGGTGTCTATATGCAGGTGAAGGCAGGCGCAAGATACGGCAAGGCCTGTGCCTGGGCAGTGAAAAAGTAAGGCAGGCCTGTGCCTGGGAGAGAGGAGAAAAAGAGAGAGAGAGAGAGAGAGAGAGTTTTGAGAGAGAGAGAGAGAGAGAGAGAGAGAGAGAAGAGAGAGGAACCAAGATGGAGGCAGAGAAAATCGACCCAGATCTGTGTGGCCTTAAATAGTCACAGGTAGCTGTGAAAATCTTATAAGGGATGGATTTTTATAGGACAATTCGTCTTATCTAGGTGGGCAGTTTATATCATTAGTAACTGGTTTAGAGTTTATTGTTTGGAGAACTTGAGACATAAATCTTATTGATAAATTACAAGCTTATTGAGTTTTGATTTTAATAGGTTACTGGGAGTTATGACTATAACCACACCAGGGTGGATGCTGGGAGTGTGGGCGGTCCACAGCAAGAGAGTCCCAAGAGGCCAGCTGCTGCTGGGGCCACAGAGTAGCCGGCAACAATGTGGGGCTAGCCATGGTGGCAAAATGGCTGCAGGGCCCAGAGAGTAGCCCGCAACAGCTTGGGATGGAAATGGGAAACTTAGCTAATCGGGTTGAGGCGCTTTGCTGATTAAGATGAAAATACCCTGCAAATGCCATGAGGCCTGCGGGAGCCGGCACTAGCATGGGATGGTAGTTTCTTTTTGTAATATTTAGTATTACACAAACTTCTAAAGTATTGGTGTCACATCTCAAAGTTGTCCCAAATCTTAAAACAACAACAACAACAACAACAACAACAACAACAACAACAACAACAACAACCCAAAAAACAAAAAACAAAAACAAAACAAAATAAAGAAACCCTGAAACTCATGTACCTTATTGGATATTAACCCAAAAAGCTAGAATTAACAATCATGCCAAATGTTGTCACTTTATATCATACACACAGCTCCTATATTTGATTTTTACAGAAAAAGCATGCTTCCGAACATGCATCTCACATTTTCAATGTATTGTGGTTTAAGCGCAACATTTAACATAAGTGAAACTGCTATAAATCAAAATAAGCTTACTGCTTAAGGACACTCTTACAACATAAGTAACTCGAGGACAGCTGAACGTGGAGTTGACAATACTGAACTTATTATCTTCTACGTGAATTTATCAGTGTTTGAAAATGCTGAGCTTAAAGTTTGAAGACAATCATAACTTTCGCTTTATAGTAAGCAGGACTCTCAAGCTTGTAATGCTTAATTTTTATAATGTTAAATTTTGTTCTCTTAAAAAAAGGAGAGTGAGGGAAGAAAGAGAGAGAGAGAGAGAGAGAGAGAGAGAGAGAGAGAGAGAGAGAGAGAGAGAGAGAGAGAAAGGAGCTGACCGGTAGTGATCAGAAGCAATTGTATTTCCCAATTACCATCGTATTGATATGCTGGGCGACCTACTACTGTATCCAGCTCCTATAAATGCAGTTTTTATTCCTGTGGAAGCTTTCGTGCTTCCTCTCTTCCTAAGTAAGTTTCGACTGATAGTCACTTGCATTTTCCTGAAGAACTTGATCATTCTCTTCTGACCACCATAACTGCCTCCATAGCCAGCACTCAGCTGCTGGCTGGCCAGACCTCCATAATTAGACTCCTTGGATGAGCCCATTCCTCCCATCATCTGGCTACCATAAGCACCACCGTTTGCCCCTGCTGTAGAATTCAAAATGAGCTCTACATAGCTATGATCAGAAGCCCCACCATTCGTCCCTGTGGTAGAATTCAGGAAGAGCTCCACATGTCTGTGCCGCATATTTGCTTTATCTTTTTGCCATAGCTGCCACGGCGTCTTCATGAGTGGCAAACTCAACCTTGCCATCAGGTCCTATTTCAATGTGGATTCTCATGGGGCTTAAGAGGTAAGAAAAGAATAATAAGTATCACTTTCAGTGGCTCTGTGTGGCAATCCTGTCATGTGTACGCAGTGCGCTCTGGTACTCTGGAAATTGGACCCACCATCTCCATATCTCTGATCACACACTCCTGAGAATCATTAGTTTAGGTCTCTTCTAAATCTATCAGACTGAAAACCATCCTCATCATTACATCCTCCAGAGTCATCATATCCACTATAGTCACCCACCTCATTCTTTCAATCCCAGGTCCTCTGCCAATGCTATTATACTCTTGTCCAGCCTGGGGCCTCTCATAAGGACCTGGGCACTGCGTAGTCATGAGAGTTTTGAGGAGGATCATAGTGGGTTCAGACTTCAGCTCTGCTACCATTGAAGATTTCGGTATATCTATGCCCTGTTCTTCCCTTGTGTTTCTTAATAGCCTGTTTGTCTATCTCCTGTGAAGCAAACTGCACAAAAGCCTCTCCTGTGCTCCACCTCTGACGTCCACTGGCAATGTTATCCCATTTGACACAATTTCCAACCCTGAAAAGAAGTGACCAAGTTCTTCCTTGCTACAACTAAATGGGGGTCCTCTGAGCCATACAGACCCATTGTTGGCAGTATCAGGACTATCCAGACCTGCATGCTTTATTTAACACCTAAACCATTTCGACACTGTTGGATTTGAATACTTCAAATCTGTGTCTCATGGTTTCTCTGTCTTTCTTTAAAGCCAATTTCACTTCATCTTCAGATTCATGTTGGACAAATGCTTCACCACTTGTTCTGCCTTCTCTGGGTACACGGAATGAACACCTGATGTGCCATTTTGGATTTTGCAATCAGAGGAGCAGCGTATCACTTCCTCACCTGAGAAGGACCCGAGTAGGCCCCTGACCTTCACTCCTTACTGCCTTCTGTGCTCAGTGTCATGGTGACTGGTGGGCTCTTGGTGAAAATTTTGGCTCAATATAATTTCAATGTGGCCTTTGACCATGGTAGAATTCCTCCCATGAATCTGGTTAACAGATACTTTAAAAAAAAACACTTTAAAAATGTTTGCGGCAGCACTCCAACAAGACCAGGGTGGGGGGTCTTCTCCCTTCTCCCTTTTAACAGCTACAGAGAGACAATAGATGACCACCAGAACTACTTCTTAAGTTTACTTTTATCACATGGAGGGAGCACGTACCCCATGGTGCATGTACGGAAGCCAGA
Organism: Rattus rattus; assembly: GCF_011064425.1. Classification (NCBI taxonomy): domain Eukaryota; kingdom Metazoa; phylum Chordata; class Mammalia; order Rodentia; family Muridae; genus Rattus; species Rattus rattus. The sequence goes on from NC_046157.1 coordinate 10,232,326, forward strand.
GGACAATTTCATGGAGTTGGTTCTCTCTTTCCACCTTAATATGGAAACTGGTATTGAGCTCAGGTTTTTAGCTTTGAGGTAAGAGCTTTTATTCACTGAACCATCTCTTTTGTCCTGCAACACCATTTTCTATGAAGTTAAAATAATGTTTTCTTAGTTAACTGAAATGCACCTTTGTAGAATTTTTATTGATAGCTCAGGTATGTTTCACTCACTTCATAATTTATGAATGGCAATAGTTTTGAGCATTTACAAATTCCTTTTGAATTTAAGAAAACATAAAATTTTCTTGACACACACTATTTATATTTTGAATGAATTTTCACAGAATACTGCCTGATTTTCTGTATTTTCAGTCTGTCTTTGTCCCATTCCCTTCTCTGTGCAGCATGCCTTGGGCACATTTCTTTCTCTATAATGTCCAAGCTTTGGTCCTGCCCTGCGTTTGAAATTCAGTACTAGTTGGTGGTAGAAATAATTTTGGAGGTGATCTTTGATTTCGTACCCCTGGACAAGAGATTGGCGTGCATATTTCACATACCAAAGCAGACCTGGCCTTCGGGTTCTCCCAGCATCCCTCAGTCCCTACCTGGCATTCTTTGCCCCCAATCCTGAACTTTTCAGCCTAGCAGCTGGGCTGCCTTTCTTCCAGAGGCTCCTCCCTTCATGATCCAGACACTGTGGTCTCTCACTCCTCTTTTCCTCTTCTCTCTCTGGAGCATGCCCCCTTTTTTATTTCTCTCTCCTCTCCCTACCACCCCTTTCCTCATGCTGACTTCCTTGGCCCTGGTTGGTCCTTGAGGTCTCCCATCCTAGAGCAACTACGCAGTAAACCTGCCTTTAATATAATCTAATCTGGCTTGAATTGGCTCATTTTACCTGCAGTAGAGAAATAACCTATCAATCTTAAGTCGAGTAATCAATTGGTTTACTCTTCACCAAAGTGACTGGTAGCCATGTTATTTTCTTCTACCTAACTTTGACCAAATGCAAACCCAACGAATTATCCTGAATCGTTTTGTCACCAGCTGAAGGAAAGATTAAGGGAAGGGAGGCCACCTGGGAAAGAACCACAGTTTTAACCAATAGTTGTTAAAGTCTCTTACTGTTTAAAATTTAAGAAAAGGGATGACATCTATGTGGATAGACTGTTACATTCTGTGTGAGGGTCCCAGAAGGAACCTTGAGCGGACATCTTCTGAACTTTTATTATCATTCCAGTAAAATCCACTGAGTACAGGAAGGACTAATAAATTAAGAGTGCAAGACACTAATTCTAGTCCAGACTTTCCCTCTAAGTAGTTATGTGAGCCTTGGGCAAGTTAGTTACCTTCTGACCCTTTGTTGTTACTTTTAAACATGTTTTGAAAAGATAACCCCAAAGGGCTTCTACCTCTGACACTGAGTTCCATTACAGTACTGGCCACAATTACAAAATCTCCCCCAGATCATGGCCTGCTGTTTGTACCAGCTTGGCACACAGCCATTTGCATTCTGTTTTGGGAACAGCCCTTTAAGTGTGTAGTCAAATAGGAATTGTAAGGTAGACTAGAATAGTCTTCCCATGGCATTTCAACTCTTTGGCATCCTAATGACCTCCTTGGGTGTCTCGAAATGATTGAAGAGGAACTTAACTTCCACGGTGATCACACCCGTGGTGTCTAGCAGCTGGAGAGCTTAAACCCAACACAGCTTCCTATGTTGGGTTGGGCACCCACTTAAGCAAAGCATTCAAGAACAAGACTTGATAGCTATGCACTTTAGGTCCTGGTGGGGATTTCAGAATAGAGAGCACAGGAGCATGATGAAAACACTCTTGACTCTTATTTTTTCCATGAGTTGAGGTCACAAGAATCATGTCTTGACCAAGAAGGAATATGAACAATGTAGGAGTCACAGGAATCTTGAACGCTAAATGAAATATTTCTCAGTGGGCCGCGCCAGCCACTGTTAATTGCCAATGCTACTTATTGTAGACTTCATATAGACATCTTGCCTGTCCCATTGGGCTAAGCTTGCTGTATTTTTGACACATTCATAGTCATTCCTTAGAAAGCCATCAACTTTGTCTGTTCCTGACTTTCCTCATCTACATTCCTCTTTTGCAGATCTGTCTGTGTCTGACCAAGCTCCTTTTGCTTGAATGGAGTGCCGTAACTAAAAGTTAACTGACATTCACAGCTGTGTGGCTGGATTCAGCACAGAGCACATTCTAAAATAGAACTCGGCCACAGAGGGCATGGAAAGCTGCCCTGCTCACTGCTGCCAGGGAATGCAGCACTGGAGCTTGGATTTTTCACACCTCAAACTCATTAAACTCCCAGCCTGAATTTCACAGATCACCTCCATCCAGAGTCTTTGGCTTCCTTCCTTCAAACACAAGGCCCCCTTTTCCTCCAGTAGCTTAATCAGTCCTTTACCGATTTGCTATTGACATTACCGTTCATCCAGATTCCTCCAAGTGCCAATATTGGAGCAGTGTGGAGTGGTATGTCCCTGTGGAAGGATGAGTGCTCTGTTAGAGTTACTGGGTTGTCAATATGTGGAGTTCGTGGATAATGGAAGTAGTCGTCTGTTAGGATGGTCCTACTGTGTGGGTTAAAAAAAGGGAAAAAGTTTAAATAGTAGTCTAGGTCATAGGCAAGAAATTGGAAACTGACTCCAAGTAATTTCTTTGGAGTAATGATTTTTTTTTTCTTTTCTTTTTTATTTGTTATTTTATTTATTTACATTTAAAATTTTATCCCCATTCCATGTTTCCCTTCTGAAAATCCCCTATCCCATCCTTCCTCCCCCTGCTTCTAAGAGTGTGCTCCCCCACCCACTGACTCTAGCCTCACCGCCTTAGCTTAGCATTCCTCTACACAGGGGCATCGGGCCTTCACGGGACCAAAGGCCTCCCCCCCCATTGATAATGATTCTTAACCCCAAATAATTTGAGCCAGTATTTAGATGCTGTAGGAATGGGCCCCTAATATAACTATTTAGAGCCAGTTGCCTCTACCTTTTGATTGATTTTTGGAGTAGTTCTTGGTGCAAATGATAAAAAAATGGTTCTCCAGCCTTAATATATTTGTTTATTATCCAGATCTCCATGTACAAACATCAGAGTTCATAACTAGATACATAGATGCTTGCACATAGGAGCAGATGATATCTCTGGTAGAGAGTGAGAGAAGGAACAGGAAAATACTTGGCTTAGGTGGCGTTCCAGTACAATGAGAGATATAGCCACTCTCCTTCACTATTGCTATGCTGTGACCCCATCATATGGTAGACTAGGATCCCCATTTTTAAAGTGTGGGGTTGTAGATGGAAGGAAGTGAAACAGTGGCTAATTTAATAGTGGGCAGTCCATGTTAAGTGTTTAAGCAAGGTAGCTTAAACCTTGCTCTGAAGGATGGGAAATAATTTTCCGTGCACAGAGTGGATACTACTCATCCGATCAGAAAGAGCCGAGAGCTCCTAGCATGGAAGGGAAGAGGGAACTTCTTGATAGCATTGGTTACTCACTGATATTATACTGCTCGGCTAGTGACAGCGAGTCATGCAAAACTCTTATCCGAAGGATGGGATTGTTAGTGTGTGACTACATTCTCAGTGTTAATTTCCCTATCAGAAGAAAGTGCAAACAGGAGTCTCAGGTTTGGGGATGTCTGCTCTTCCTCCATTTCACCATAAAGATGTCTCAAGATCTTTCCACGGGCTGACATTGGGTCAGACTTGGTCCATTGCTGACACACTTCCCCCATTCTCCCTCTGGGGGACTCTGAGCCTCCATTTATCTATATGTCTTAGTCAAGGTGCATGGGGCTGGATACAGCCACCAAATCCAGACAAAATTGCTGATGCCAAGAAATGAATACTGACAGGAGCCTGGTATAGTTGTTTCCTGAGAGACTGTACCAGAACATGACAAATACAGAGGTGGATGCTTGCAGCCAACCATTGAACTGAGAACAGGGTCCCCATTGGAGGAGTTAGAGAAAGGATTGAAGGAGCTTAAGGGGTTTGCAACTCCATAAGAACAACAATACCAACCAACCAGAACTCCCAGGGACTAAACCACCATCCAAAGACTACACATGGAGAGACCCATGGCTCCAGTTGCATATGTAGCAGAGGATAGCCTTGTTGGGCACCAGTGGGAGAAGAAGCCCTTGGTCTTGCCAAGACTTGATGCCCCAGTGTAGGGGAATGTCAGGGCGGGGAGGCGGGAAGGGGTCGGTGGATGGGTAGGGGAACACCCTTATAGAAGGGGGAATGTGATGGGGGTTTATGGAAAGGAAACCAGGAAAGGGGATAACATCTGAAATGTAAACAAAAACATCCAATAATAAAAGAAAAAGAAACCTGTATTAACAAACAAACAAAAAAAGGTGTATGGGGAAGTTACATTGACATAATATCTAGACAGGTCTTAGTTTTACTGGATGTCCTTTGAGGAGCCAAGAAAAAAGTGTTAAATCCCGCGGGACTAGAGTTACAGATGACCATGAACCACTGTGTGGATGGTTGGAAACAAACCCAAGTCATCTGGAAAAGCAGCCAATGAGCCGTCTTCCTAGGCCCTAGGTGGGAGGGACTTGAAGATGCTCATAGCAGCTGACTAACTAGGTTGCACATGTGCTCTGCGCTTCCATATTGACTGAGTCATTTAGTCACATGAAAAGCAATCAAATTTTCTCTTCGGTGGCTGTCATGGGACATATCACTTAAAACTACGACAGACAGTGCCGGCTGAACTAAGACAGCTGCCGTCCTGTCTGTGTGGTCACAGGAGATGTTCTGCAGGCAGCACCTCTAGAATTAAATCTTGATTGTGCTACTCCCATGTTTATAACCTTGAACACGTTACCCTGAGGTTCCACTTCTGCATTTCTATTTTAAAGAAGGTCATAACTGTAGTTGTTCTAATTGTGTTCTGAATTTTTAGGGATACTAAAATTAGCTAGTAGTAACTATTGCTATTAGTAAAATACATCAAACTTTCCTTTATCTTTGTGCGCCTGCCTCCACCTTCTGTAACCAATCACATTTACAATGTTTTGTTAGAAAGGGACACAATTATTTTCTACTTATGTGCTCATATACTATCTTCACAGGATTTAAGATAAAAAAAGACTGTCTTTCTCCCGCTTGGTACCCTAGGCTTGTCCTGTCCTTACATTTTTTTTTAATTATTATTATTTTGCATTGCTTGAAAAAAACTGGACCATTGGATGCCATGTAAACCTGCAATTGAATTTTTTGAGAATTCACAAAGTTTGTGTTGATTCTTATCAACATTATTATTATTAATCAACTTGATTTGAGTTACAGGTACATGGGAAGAGAAAATACCAGGTTGTGCTATAGGTAAATCTAGGGGGGTTGGGGGCACATCTTGTTTGATGAATGACGTGGGAGGCCCACCTCACTCTGGGAGGTGCCAACCTTAGCGGGTAGTCATGGGATGTATATCCCTCCAAAAACAAAAACAAAACGTAACAACAATAACAAAAGCAATCTCAGCAAGCCAAAAACATCATTCCTCTGTCTCTGCTTATGTTCCTGCTTTAACTTCTTGCCCTGATTTCCTGTAATGATTGACTATGAAGCAGAGGTTTAAGACAAAGTAAACCCTTTCCCTCCCACACTGTTTTGGTCATGGTGTTTTATCCCAGGAACACAGGAGCAAGCTAAGGCAGTCTTAGTCCTAGGGTTCCTTCCACCTCTCCTGTACAGGGCAATGTATAAAGTAAACTCTTAAATTCTGTCCCAGGCACACCCCTGCACACTGCTCAAAGCCTTTCCCTCTCTTGCCCTTGCTTTCTAATCCTTTAAATGAAGAGGGTGGGGACATGGTCCCTAAGGCCTTTTGTGTGAGTGGCAGCTCATCCACTACTTTGTGCATTTTATTCTTTTCTGTTTTTTTTTTTTCTTCCCTCTCTCCAGCACAGGAAAGAGGAGAGTGGCTGAAGCAGCTCTTCATGTATCCAAATCTGTCCTACACCAAAGCTCAGACTTCTGAAGTTTCACACAAAGGGTAGTTTAGGCTATGCCTTCTCTAATTATGGCCCATTAAGGCCCCAGATCCCTCCTGTCTGCCGAATGCTATTTAAAATTCTCCCTGGCAATGCCTTAGCCAAGGACGCAAGCTACTGCACTCAGTTCTGTTGATGTTTATGTGGAGAAAGCACATAATCCTCCCTGCAGTGACATGCTGACTGAAGCAAGGCAAAACCGAATAGGGTTTTAGAATTCTAATTGCTGACAGATTCAGAATGGTGTGTGAGGCCTGGTGTCTGCTTGGCTGGCCCTGCTGCTCAGAGGAAAGTGTGAAGTCAAAGAGTATATTGTTCCTAGTATGAAATTCCTCAGCTCCAGAGTGATTCCTTTCTGAATGGAGGCATGGGGGTTGGGGGGAGGGGGTGAAAGTGTCCACAGCACTTTAAAATAGGAGGGACAGGACAGTCAAGAAATGGGAGGAGACCGGAGATATTACCAGGGACGGTTGGTCTATGTTACAGGGAACCCCATACTGAACCTCTCTGATTCAACTGTTAGTAGATACATAAGACTAATATTGCTCATAACTTTGTGTTTCTCTGGTTTTCTGCATCTTTCTGGAAAACCGTAATATACTGTCCTACAAAAGCAGAGTAGTTTTGAGCCACCGACACACGGGCAGCAAGCATAGCACACGTATGTGTCTGTGGAGTGATACAGTGTGAGCATTCATAAACACAAGTACAAGGCTAGCAGGCGATGGCTCACTAAAGGTGAGTGAGACTAGAACATGAGAAAGCTATTCTCGATGAACTGCATAATTTTTATTTTTTTCTGAAAATTTCAAACTCAATATGATAAGATAGGAACAGTTTTAAATTCCAGATGGTGGCAAACAGGCTTTAGGGTAATTACCTTCTGCACGTCTATTTTTCTAAATTTAAAAGTGAGGTAGACCGTTATTATTGCCCCTCCCCCAAACTGTAGGATTTTCGTACCTTTGTTCTTTTCATTCATAAGAAGGTATTTAGGTGACATTGAAGTCCCTTTAATGCTCCAGTCTATTTCTGGTAATAACAGCAGCGATGGCTAAATGGTAGAGCAGACAGAATTTATATCAAATCAGGAAGTCACAAGTAAAACCTTCAAAACAGACGCGGTACTTAGGTTAGCTTCCAAAGGCTACTGTTTCTCCCGGATATACATATGCTCTTACGTATGCAAATCTAATGTTTGGGAACCACCTCAAGCATTCTTTTTTGACTTAGTAAAAATACCTATCTTTTTTGGTTAAGAAGAAAGTTAATAGTTTCTTAGGAAAGAATTAAGGTGGAGAGTGAAGTATAATTTGAGGACTGGATGATCTAATTTTGCTCTGTCTACTGCACCATACTTCCTACCTGGGTCACTTTGACCCAGTAGTTAAAACTTTCAGGGGCCCTAATTTTCTTTTCCTTAAAAGGACTGGATGAAACTAGGTGAATCTTTAGAACTCATTTGAAAAGCAATAGCAACATCACCACCACCATCATCATCATCATCATCATCATCATCAACAACAACAACAATAACAACAAAGCAAAGCAAAGCAAAGCAAATGCATTACTTTGCAGGAGAGTTGGTCTAGGAGAATGGCTGAGATAGTGAGGGCCTAGGGATGAAGCCTTGGGAATTGCAGTGATAGCAGTGACCAGCTAGATGGTGGCTGGGCCTCAGGAAGTCCAGTAGCCAAAGGCCACAGCATGATTTCATATCCTTTCTTTGAATTCTTCTCAGTTCTCTTTAGTCTGACCCATATCTACTGTTCTGGACTGTCTGCCCTGCACTGCTAAGCTATCCCTGTATTCTGAACACTAGTCTTTTGACTCTCTGGTTATTCCAGTAACTAGCTTGGTGGTAATTTTTGTAGTGTTCTACACTGAGTTTCAGCTCCGGCTTTTATTGGTGTAGTTATTGCATTTGTTGTCTAGAGCACCTCAGAAAGATGTGGGAGCCGAATTGGTTTGGGCCTAGCTGCCTTGTCACTGTCTGGCCTTTGTCTTAGATTGTGGATCAAAAGTCTCTCCTGTTTACGGCACAAGTAGTTTGTAAGGGATGTTTTCAGCGGAACAAGTCCTTCTAGGTCTCCAGCAAGGTTTGACCCTGCTGAGCCCTGCCTTTGCATGTGGAAGCCTTTTGTCCCCAACTGGGAGCAGTCTGGCCAGGTACTTCTCACCTGAGTCAAAGAATTAGGATGGCCTTCCTGGCTATTTTCCTAATTTATTCAGGACACGTAGCCGGTCCTTTGTTACCGAAGTCTCTGCTAGGGTTCCCCACTGTGTTTGGCAGTTACCTGCTAAAAGCTGTACTTTAGATATATAGAGTTGGGTCAATAAAGAAACCAGAAGCGCTTCTTCTTTTGGCTTGACACGAATAACCTGTGTGTGTGTGCTTCTTTCATCCCGCAGGCTTTCGCCCGATACTCGGTACCGTGTCGGTGCTGGCGCCGACAACTGGAGGTCCCACCGAGATCGGAGAAGAAAGGGCCTGCCTTCGGGCGTCCTGGAGCCCGGCCGGCATAGGAGGAGGGGCGGATTGGGTGAGGGATAGCGAAAAGGAAAATTTTCATGCGCCATGGGAACTCGAATTCTACTTCGCAGCTAGCTGATCAGATAGTTACTTTGCTCGAGCAACAGGGAATTGGTGTAAAGGAAAGGAGTACTGTTGGGGCGTCCGGGAGCCCGCCTGCATAGAAGCAGGACGGATTGGGGTAAGATGGGCCAGAAAAGGCCTGGATGATTTGGGCTAGCCTGAGTAAAACTTGTCATATAAATGGGACAAGGTAATAGTAAAGCGGTTTTACATATGCGTTCTTTTAGAGTTATGTTTTAGTCTTTGGACCCCGACTAGAGATAGTTTACACCCTGGACATGAGAGAGAATGGGCTTGGGAGAAACAGTCCTGCGGACTCTCCAGATGCTTTGGAGAAAGAGAAAACTTTTCAGAGCTCTCCTGAACAGAAGAAAGGCAGGAGATGTCCTGCCTCTCTGCTGGCTCCTATTGGAGAAATGCTTGTTTCTGGTTCTGGGTTCCATAGATAGGATATGTGGGTCCCTATCGTGGGACACCATATGGTTTTTTCCCTCTTTGTCTATTGTTTGTCTCTGGTGCACCAGGATGTCCCCATGTCTGTCAGTGTATGTCTGTGATTTTTGCTTCTCGTTGTTTAAATGTTTTATGTTTCATGTTCAAAAGAAAAATGGGTAAAAACTTTATCTGCTGGTCGTACACCTTGACTTGGTTTAACAGTTTCAATTGGCTTTTGAGCCTACATCTGTAGCTAGAAGCCCAAGTCTGCTGGACAAGCTCCTGGGGGCTGGCTAAATGTTTGTACTAGCCGATCCTAAAGGAATCAGGAGCTTCTCAGCTTCTATGGTAATGAAACTAAAAAATCTTTGACTGTGATTATTAGACTCAACAGGTGACAAGGTGCTTCTCTTAAAATCACAGCTAGAAAACTAAAAATGGTGCTTGGTGTAAATATTAAAGACACGTATAGCCACTTCAATTTTGTTTCTGATTGGTTTTAAATGTATAAATATGCTCTACATGCCTTGGTTATGGGCTATTGGCTTTTAAGTTATTAGATATGGTTAAAAAGGTATAACATTGGTAACAGAAAGTTGGCTTAAAATTATAATTTAGATGAAGTAATTCCTAGATAACATGTGACATGGGCCAAACCTAGGTAAACAGGTCTAAATTGAGGTAATGTTTTTATGGTATTCTTATTCTAGAAACCAGGCTTTTAAAAGATTTTAGGGCAATGTCTCTTTGTTGAGGTATTGGAGACCCACACCATCGTGCGTTCATATGTAGGAATTGGCAGTCATAGCCAAAGTTGTGGCTTGTGGTCTACAATTGATTTCAATTACTTAATGCTTTATTAGAGACAGGTTTTCTACATGAAATCAGTGAGTGATTTCAGTGTGAATTGTCTGACAACGCACTGTCCTTTCAGTACTCTGGCTCAGACAACTAAACAAAAACCATAGACCCAGCTCTTTAAAAATGGTAATGGAGTTGATATAAAAGAGAAGACTCCATTTGCTTGTTTCAATTCCCAGCCTCACCTGCCAGTTCAGGGATTTCTAGTAAATGCTGAATCTGGACAATATGTACAGGATTTGGCATTTCTAATTAATGCTTATGTTTAGATAAATAAAGTTTGGAGGTGCTAGAGAGATGGCTTAGTGGTTAAGAACACTAAGCTATTACTTTATATGACATCTAAGAACTCAAACTAGATTGCCTAGACCCCTTAACGAGGGAGGACAATGATACTAGACAGTTTATATCTTAATAAATAGGGGGAGTTATCCCTGTATGCTAAATAAATACTCCTTTTATTTCAATTTTAAAAATTTGGATGCCAAAGTTTATGGCACCCTACAACTAGGCATACTTCTGCCTAGGTGAAATAGAAAGATCCACATATTGACATGATCCTGTTCAGATATTTTATATGGGGAAGAGGGAATCTTTGTGTTTTTTCTACAGGATGCTACAAGAGTATGCCAACTGCCAGAGGTGGTTGCTGAGACTTGCTGATCCTGGTTACATGAAGATTCAGCTCTCAGTGGTTCGGGTTCCTGAAGTCATTCCTGTACTGTGGCCTACATTCAGACCCCCTGTCCGCTGCTGCTTGCTGGAGAAGACTGGACTCCAGCTGTTACCCCTGCCCCCCTCATTCCCTTTTGCTGCCTTAACTGGTGTTTTTATTTTACAAATGCTGCCTGCGGGAAGCTGCTCTGGACTGGGGAACTCTGCCCCGGTTATGCAGATAGATCTCAGTCGTGGTTCCTTTGTCTGCGGGTTGTTCCAGAGATCCTGAACTGTCCTGGGAAAGACCTCGTTATTTTCGCTGCTATTGTAGCAGCCTTTACCGCTGCAGCCATTGTGTCTGCAGTGTCTGAAGTTACCTTCCCCCCATTCTATTGTTAGACAAACACAGTGGGTGAACTTTCTGGAGTAGTTGTTTACTATTGGGAATTCTAAATTTTATTACAGGAGCGGTTTGACCATGGCCCTTGATGTTATGGCCCTTTGGCCCTAGGGCCCTTGTGCTTCTTTTCACATGCTGAGGAGAACCAATAAAACAGTGTACTTGATTAGGTGCCCACTACTTATCGGGAGAAGGCTCGACTTCCACAATCTCCTAAATTATTATCATCTGGCTCCTACTTTTTCGCCCCTGGGCTCAAGTAAGAGGAATGAGAAGATGACCCGATGTAGTTTCCTCAGCGACGGGCAACTTCCTCTGACCCTTGACCTATATAGACGGACCCTTGAGGGTGACAAGGTGGTTCTATGTCAGATAGGTTGGGGTTGAGAGGTCGATCCTAAGACAGAGGTGACTACGCCCGTTTAAACGTCGGGCCGGTCAAATGCTCCTCTGCCCAGTTTCTCCTCTCCTTAAACACACACGTTAGCCCAGAACGGTGTGTTACAACATAATTTCATTACTAACCATTGGGGTGCAGTCCTAACTGCAAGAGTGGCTCGCCATGGCCGAGCTGGGCACTCTGTGAGGAATGTCTGATTTCTCTCAGACCACTACTTCCACCTTATGGTTCCTTTTTTTTATAAAAGAAATACGGAGGAGTTGTGGGAGCCGAATTGGATTTGGGCCTAGCTGCCTTGTCACTGTCTGGCCTTTGTCTTAGATTGTGGATCAAAAGCCTCTCCCTGTTTACGGCACAAGTAGTTTGCAAGGGATGTTTTCAGCCGGAACAAGTCCCTTCTAGGTCTCCAGCAAGGTTTGACCCCTGCTGAGCCCTGCCTTTGCATGTGGAAGCCTTTTGTCCCCAACTGGGAGCAGTCTGGCCAGGTACTTCTCACCTGAGTCCTAGAATTAGGATGGCCTTCCTGGGTCACTTTGACCCAGTAGTCAAAACTTTCAGGGGCCCTAATTTTCTTTTCCTTAAAAGGACTGGATGAAACTAGGTGAATCTTTAGAACTCATTTGAAAAGCAATAGCAACATCACCATCATCACCATCACCACCACCACCACCATCATCATCATCATCATCATCATCAACAACAACAACAACAAAGCAAAGCAAAGCAAAGCAAAGCAAATGCATTACTTTGCAGGAGAGTTGGTCTAGGAGAATGGCTGAGATAGTGAGGGCCTAGGGATGAAGCCTTGGGAATTGCAGTGATAGCAGTGACCAGCTAGATGGTGGCTGGGCCTCAGGAAGTCCAGTAGCCAAAGGCCACAGCATGATTTCATATCCTTTCTTTGAATTCTTCTCAGTTCTCTTTAGTCTGACCCATATCTACTGTTCTGGACTGTCTGCCCTGCACTGCTAAGCTATCCCTGTATTCTGAACACTAGTCTTTTGACTCTCTGGTTATTCCAGTAACTAGCTTGGTGGTAACTTTTGCAGTGTTCTACACTGAGTTTCAGCTCCGGCTTTTATTGGTGTAGTTATTGCATTTGTTGTCTAGAGCACCTCAGAAAGAACCTTCCAAAAAACATGGTGTTGGAAATCCTCTGCGGCATGTAACTTCAGGTATTTGATAAGTAATCCTTTAACTAATCCCTTTAGGGTTAAGGTTCCAGTTAGGGTTTCTCACTCACTCCTTGTTATTATAGACAGCACTCATAGAACCTTTCTCCACTTGTGGTAAAATGTGGAACATGTCTTTTGGTAACGAAACTTTCATTCCGAATTCTAATTAAGCTGTGGCCTTACATTACCCTCTTCTCAGACAACTGGACCTTTTTCAGAATTCTCTTCTAAATTTATTCTAGTTGTCTCACGGCAAGAAGGAGAGGAGCTTCAGGCACATTATGAGCTAATAAATTGACAGTTTCTAGATTAAAGCAAATACAGAGACAATGATTAAAGAGTCTCCACTCTAGTAAAGTGAACAATAAGCACTCAGAGATTGTCTTTGGATAAAGATACCTGGGGGCATCTTTCAAAATCCACTGAGTGGCCGGGCTGGAGCTCTTCATGAAGAACATACCAGCAATCATTTGCTCTCCATATTTTTGAAGGAGACAAGAGACTAACGCCATTATTCAGGCTTGCCAAGACTTTAAACCCACGGTTCCAAGAAGTCTAAGAATTCTGAAGCTGAGACCACTGGCTTGTGTTTCCAGAATGAAAGGCCAGACAAAATGTTGACACTGCCCCGGCAACCTAAGGACAGATAGATGGGTTATTTCTCTCCCCACCTGTGGCTGACTTCTGGCAATTCTGATTTTTCTTCTGTAACAGGGTGGTGTGAAAGTCAACAAAGGGACCGGTGGTTGGCCACTTCCAATCCAGCAAATACATTTTAGCCACATTTTCACACAGAGTCCTGATGCCAGCTTTTAGCACCTACCTGTTCATAGCTGTTGGGTTTTCTTTAATGCAATGCCTCACCCTGATCAGTTTGAAGCCTACTTGACAGAGGAAAACAGCTTGGATTATTGTCTCTGTTGATGGGCCGTAAAGAAGACAAAACCTGATGACAGTGACATATGCTTTCTTCTGGGGTGACAGTCGCTGTTCATGGAAGTCTCTAAAACTTGGGAAACAGGACTGGAGAGGAAAAAGTGGAGGAGGAAGATTTAGAAGTACACCTTCCACAATCACACTCTATTCCAGTTGATTGTATTTAACTCTGTTCCTTGCCTTTCATGTTGGAAGAGCTTGGTGGCTAGGCTGAACTGCCTTGATTTTAAAGCTAATACAGGGAATCATGGATCCCTTCTCATCTAAAGGCAAGGAGACTTAGAAGTGAGGGGAGGCCAAGGCAATGCAGTCATGAGGACCTCTGTTGGAAGTCTAATTTGATTTGATTTTTCTTTTTCGTTGTCTGGGCCATGCTCAATCTCAGCTCTGGACTCAAACTCTCAAAGTGCTTTGGATTTAAGTTCTAAGTCCTCTCTTTTACACTTACCATTTGCTGGGTTTGGTGTCTCATGCCTGTAGTCTCAACACTCAGGAGGTAGGTAGTGGGAGGGGAGCTTCAAGAGTGGGAGGCCGGACTGCTCTACATAATCAGATCCTGTTCTGAAGAAACAAAAGAAAATCCCTTGCATACCCTCATCCCTCCTACTAATTTCTATCTCCTCATCTCCCAGAGTAAAGAAAGCTTGCTATATAGGAAGGGGTTAAGGATTAAATGAAATCACACTGGTAACAAACTTGCCACAGGGATGAGAGTGTGTTAGTCTAAGGCTGTTAGCTATTGCTAAAGTGGTCATGGTTATGACAGCAGCTAGTTTATGGCATAGCCAGTCAAAATATTGTGGTCCCCGGGTAAAAAAGAGTTACTCTGTGGTAAGAAGAAAGAGGCCAAAGTTGTTCCTATCATTCAGAGTCATGATTAATGAAAGACCTTCAGAGACTATATTGTTTTCAAGGTACAGCTGCCTTCATTCTACTTAGAACACCACTGAGAAGGTTATTACTGATAGATGCCCACAGTCCTTCCCAGCCCCTTCCTCAGATTCTCTCCCTTGGGTTCTACCTGCTTTCCTATGGCTTTATTTGCCCTACCGTGGTTTTCTGAGTGACTCATGTTCTTTCATGTGGCAAATGCCTCCTCTAACACCATTTCAGTTCTACACACACACACACACACACACACACACACACACACACACACACACACACCTATATTCATTGATTTAAGAAAATTCTAGGTAGCCCCAGGACAACCTGCACTTAGACTTAGACTTTTCATGTTAGTCTCCAGTTTGCATTTTCTCTCTCCTTCCAATGTTCCTAATTTAACTAAACATAGGTTTTATGGTCAGGAACTCTATTCTCTCACAGTTTGATTCAGTTTCCAAAAAGAATACCTGCCAATCATGAGTTTCAATAGACAGCTGTCTATGTAGATGGATGTTTTCTCCCTAGTTGAAGAAAATGAAAACTTGTATTCTGCATCAGAAAGCAGGAGCCTCAGTACCTAGATGATGTAAGACTACAAGTCAGTGACCCCATAAAAAAATAAAATAAAATTTGATCAGAGAGGCAAGGGTTCTCAAGAGACCCTTCCAAACTTCTGATGTCCCAGGACCAGGGCTTAGGAAAGGCGCTGTCCTAGAGGAGGCCTGGAGCATCTGTGATTAGGGTAAGAGAATGAGTAGGCAATTAGGCCTTTGCACTGAGCAAGTGGTGGAAAGCAGTCTGATTCCTGTCTCTCTGGGTAATCCTCCCTTCCATTTTCTCATGATTGCCTCCACTAGGATCTCTTAATCGCTCAGTGGGCTTAGAGTCTGATCCCTTGAATATATAATTATCTCCATTATTCCAAACAAAAGGAGACACGTGCCAGCCAGGAAAAATTAAAAATAAAAATGTACCCTGAAGCAGAAAACTAAGCCCAACTCTTTCCCTTGTCCACAATCTCTTTCTAAGGCTTCCCTAGAGTCCATCACATGAAATGTCCCTGTGTCACATTGTAGTGGCAAGATGGAGATGCGTGCAAACAGCACAATGCCCCGAGCAAAAGGCCCGCTGTTCAATTCAGATGGACACAGAGGGTACATCTTCCTGTCACATAGTAGGGGTCTGCTTGCATGAAGTGAATCAGCCACAGCATCTGTCGGAGGTTGCTGTCTCCCGTCCTTAGGGAATATATTGATTGACCGCTTGTTTTCCTGGAGCCTTTGAGTAGAGACTGTGGCTCTCATAGCATAGTCACTGGCTGATACCTTGTAATCCCTGGGGCTTTCAGGTTATATAGTAATGAGACTTAATCCTAAATGGGATTAAGGTGGCTGCATTCTAGAGCGGTTTCTGTTGTATTGCAGCTGCGAGACTTTGTGATGAAGCATCATCCTGGATTTAAGTTCGCTTATCTTTAAAAGAAGGCGTAGATGTCCGCTGTAGGTCATCAACAGTCTCCTCTCTACACAGACAGAAAGTGAGTCCTGCAGGCTTTCAGGGCTGTATGGTTTCTGCTGTATGTAGTTAACCCTTTCTGCTGCTGGACAGTCAAGTTGTTCTCAGCCTGTGGATCTGGACTTCTTAGGGTTGAACAACTTTTTCACAGGGGCCTCCCAAGACCATTGGAAACAAATATTTTCATTATGATTCATAACAGTCGCAAAATTCCAGTTATGAAATAGCAACAAAAGTAATTTATGGTTGAGGGTCACGACAACATGAGGAACTTTATTAAATGGTTGCATCGTTAGAAAGGTTTAAAACCACTGCTACAGACATCAGTGTGTGTGCCTGGCTCTCAAGGAAACCATGATAGGGACACTGAACTTTGGAACTTAATACACACTCTACAAATCAGAAGGCATTTCACTTATACTTTCTTCCATGTTTGTCTATTTCTTTATCATTTACATATATGCATGCAAATGTGTGCATATGTGCACATATGAGTGCATGTGTGAATATGAAGGGCAGAGGTTGGCAAAAATCTTTGGTCCTTCCCTTATCCTCAATGACTCTGGAGCTTGCTGACTAACTCAGTTGGGCTCATCAGTAAATACCAGGGATCTCCCTGTTTCTAACCCTCCCTTGTGCTGTACTGTGGCTCTGGGTTCAGGCTGCCATGCCTGGCTCTCTGTGTGGGTATTGGGGGTGGGGACACCCTTATTCATGTTGGTGTGACAAGCACTTCTCTGACAAAGCAATCTTCAGAGCCCCATTCTCAGCCTTGTGCTCTGCAGAATTTGGCAATGGAACATAGTTTACCAATGGTCTAGCCTGTGGTTTTTAATGGAGGGTCTCCAAAAAACAATGAGGAAGTAGAATAACCACATGGCACTTTCCAGTTGGCCCGATTTCCCTTTTTTAACAACGTTTACCTTGAATTTCACATGGTATGTGTGTGAGAGGGAGAGATAGAGAGGTAGAGATGAGAGAAAAAGAGAGGGGGGAGGAGGAGGGGAGGGAGAGAAAGAGAGGGAGGAGAGAGAAGAGAGAGTGAGGGGAAGAGAGAGAAGAAGAGGGAGAGTGAGAGGGAGAGGGAGAGGGAGAGGGAGAGGGAGAGGTAGAGAGCACACTTCTGTAAAGGAACTTTGTCTGGGTTTTTTCCTTTGCTTATATTATATTATGGTTTCTGATTTTGGTTTCACAGTTTTCTGCATATTTAAAAACCTGTGTCTCAGTGTCTGCCCATATTTCTTATGCTTTTTCTTTAACCCTTTTTTTGTTTGTTTTGTTATATCCTAATTAGTTTGTGTTTTTGTTTTTTTACTACTACTACTACTACTACTACTACTACTACTACTACTACTACTACTACGACTACTTCCACTGTCATTATTTTTATTTTGTATGACTGTTTCTATTTTAATGAGAGAGAAAGAGTAAGAATGCTATGGATGTGGATGGGTAGAGCAGTGGGGAGAATCTGGGAGGAGATGGAGGAGAGAAAACCATAATCATAATATGTTGTATGCAAATATGCTATTTTGAATTTAAAAATAAATGATTAAGGAATGCTTGTGATTTTAGTTTCCACAAAGAACTTTGACTCCACCTTCTGAGGCCCTGAGAAGTGGTGCAGCTGACTGTGGTTCCTCGGTGAACTGTGGACCATCGAGGGCTGACGCTCGCTCATTACCTTTACTTGTTCACGGCCATCTCTGGGACCCAGGGCATGAATAATACAAAGTCAGAGATAAACATGGTTTATGTGGTGTTTGGCTCCTAAACGTGTCGTGAATAATTTTTCCTTGGAAGATTTACCTTCCTAATCCCCTTTGCTGATATGAAAATGAGTTTGCATTACCTCAGCTCACAGTGGATTATAGGAAAATTGGGGTGTGGGGGAGAAATGAGCTGGGGATGTAATAAAATGACTGATATTGCAGCTTAAATCCTCCTTCATGCCTCTCAACAAGTTCTAAAAGATTTTCCTTACCACCATTCTCCCCTCTCTCATGACCATATGTTTTTTTTCACAATTCTGACTGACCGCTTTTCCTGGTGCTTTCCTGATGTTTCCCAAGTGACAAGGAAACTTCTCTTGGTTTCTAGAGAAGGTCCTAGGAGAACAAAGCAGTTTTGTTGTTGTCGTTGTTGCTGTCCTTTGTTTTAAACACATGGTTATTCAAACAAACACCTTTGTTTTCAACATATCTGGACAGGAGATCCAGAAGTACTGATTCGTGTGATTTTTGCTCCACAGGAAAATAATAATATAAAACAAATAAATCATGCATTGAAATGAGAACTATTCTCATCATATCTGTTAAGCCCTAATAGCTGTAGCCTTTTTGTTCCATGGCCAGCAGCTATGCCTGCCAGTCATTGACACAGAAAAATAACTGGATTCAGAGCAGGGTCATGCTGACCACATACCCTGTTATGTTTTGTATGTTATAAGTTTTATTATTTAAGAAATTCCACAACTATAAGCTTCATGTAAAACCCATCAAATTAAAGGTCAATGTGAACTGTTAGGTCTAAAATGGCTTAAGTCAGGGCTGGCCACCGGGCAGCAGTTGCAGTACCTGTGTATGAGCTCATTGTGTGTGTGTGTGTGTGTGTGTGTGTATGTGTGTGTTTGTGTTTTGTTTTTTGTTTTTTTTTTGGTAGTTTTAGCTTTTATAAGCTAGCCCAGAGAAATGTCCAGCATGCAGATTTGAGCTGTTGAAATTGTGGATTGATCTTGGGGTATGTGTTCAATAAACCATCCTGTTTAACTAACTATAATAAACAATCCTGTTTATTAGTGTCTGAGTCATTTGTAGGGTGACTCCCAGACCCCAACAATATCCCTTGGGGCAAAGGTTGAGTTACAGATTTGGCATGAAGGATCCTAGACTATGCATGTTGGTTTTCCTCTTTCCTGCCATTGAGCCTATATATATGTATGTATGTATGTATATATATGTGTGTGTATGTATATATACATGTATGTATGTATATATGTATATATACATATATGTGTGCAATAAGATGTTTTCAAGTTAGTGGATATGCTTTTATGATTCTCCACTCCAGCCTCATGACCTCAGAGTAACTTGTTAGTGCACAAGTTTTAATACATGAAAGAAAGAAACATACATTTTTGAGTTTCAAAAGCCAGGGATGAAACCCTTGAGAAGAAATGCTTTGGGGCTTTTAGAAATCTAGGCATTTTGAAAATCAGTAATGAAGCTTGTGGTATAGATGGGTTTTGGTGTATAAGCAATAATTAATTTCCATAGGAAGCTTTTAGATGAACTCTACCTGGATGAAAATGGACATCTGGCAGAAAACTAAGTAAGCCATAGAAGCTTAGAAAGGGTGCTGAGAAAACAGTCCTCTCCACTCATTGGTTAACTGACAGAACTTGTATGATGGCTCAATAAACTTCATTCAAATAGGGTGAAATGAGGTGGAAGATGAACTGGAGCCTACTTTATGAGTAGATTAAGGTAGAGTCATAAGGTGACAGAATAATAAAGCTTAACAGCACAGAACAAATACTGGTACAGCATCTTATCTGGACAATAAATACAGACAGGTACATATACATCATGTCCTTATACCTATACCAATGCATATGTACATCATATCCATATACCTATACATATATATCATATCACACACACATATACACACACATATATATATATATATATATATATATATATATATATATATATATATATATATATATGCATGCCCCTCAGTAACTAGAAACCTCAAGCTTGGATAACAAATATTCAGAAGGCAGCGGTGACTCTCTGCAAGGGCTTGTGACAGTAGTTTGTAGACCTGGGAAAAATCTCACTGGGGATTGGTCAATAAGAGATGCCATTCAAAAAATGGAGAACATGTGGTAAGACCTTTGTAACATCTGGATTAGCCAAGAAATTTTAAGGGCACATTATATACGAGTCTGTTTTTATAAACCAAGATTCAGTAATAAGGCAAAGAAAAAAAAGACTCCTACTTAAGTGATATTTTGCTGATGAAGAGTGAAGAGAGAGAAGAATGGACAATATGCATAAGAAAGGAACACATAGAAGTGGAAAGTTCTACAGGAAAAATGTTGACAGGAGATTGCTGGAGGAAAGTAGATAATTTTAATTTCAGCCAAGGCTGAAATCTTCAACTCACTGAGGGCGAAAACGGAGACAGACCACAGCTGGGAACAATGATCACAAGGCTGGGAAGCAGCTGCCTTGCTCACATGCTGGACGAGCTAGAGAGGACGGAGAAGCCATGGCTTGATCAAGCAGCAAGAGTAGCAAGTAGCAAGATGCCAAGTGCCCTGTGCACCCAGGTAGGTGACATTGTAAGAGTTCACTTGACTCTTAGTGCTGAGGTGGTAAGACTTCTGCTGTTTAAGCAAAGGAACAGTATGGTGTGACTTAGTGTTTAGCAAGATCACTTTAGATGTGGGGAGTTAAACAGCTTGTAGGGGTTAAGGAATAAGCAGAAAAAGTATTAAAGAGGTCATGTCAGTACTCCAGATGCTAGCATTTGGATCAGATTGTTATAGTGAGAGTTGTATAAATGGTTAATCAGTGAATGTTTGGAAGCCAGGTGGGGGTGATGTTGTTTTATGAGAATAGAAATGGGCTGTGAGAAAAAGAAGAATCAAAGATAACTTCAAATTCTGGGCAAAAGTAACTAGAAGGATAGAGTGGCCATTTACAGTGTAGAAGTCTGAGAAGAAGGTTCTAGGATATCAACCCTTGACTTGGAATTCTTATTATGGAAGGAAGCGAAAGCAAACTGCTGTAACACAGGGAATGGCCAATGAGGAGAGAAAGCAGCTAGGTGCAGAACATTTTTTATTCTGCAAGTAGAAATGTAAATCTCTTAGCTAAGACTAGCTTAGTCACAGATGTTTCCCTCACTGTGTAACACAAGCTCCTCAGAGCTCAGATGCACCCTTGAAAAGAGACTGGGAAGGAAATCACAGTTAAAATTAAGGATACAAAGAACTCCAAATATTGATTACTTTTTGCCATCAGAACTGGAGCTAAAATAGGCATTACATAGTAGTAAGGTATGGATCTTTATTTATTTTGGTTTTATTAATTAGCGGTTTCGTGTACTATATTTTATTGTATTTTTATCCTTTGAAATTAAAATATAATTATAACATTTTCACTCCTACTCCATTTCCTCTCCATCCCTTCCAATGTATTCCTCTTGCTGATCAAATTCATATCCTCTATTTCTTATTTTTTCACACACACACACACACACACACACACACACACACACACACACACACACTCCTAAGTATACAACTACAACTTGCTCAGTCTGTAAAATGCTACTCATATGCCTATGATCTCAGGGCTGACAGCTTGGTAATGAACGACCAATTGGTGGGTTCTTCCCCTAGGAGGACTATTTTTCCTGCTCTGAGAACTTCTTAGCTTTTTGTAGTTCTTTGTCTAGTGTTGGAGCTCCATGAGAATTTTTCCCCCTCAACCTTAGCATGCCTACTGGGACATCTTCAGTACTAGGGACTTCCCCTGGGAACAGCAGTGTCTATAATGTTTGGAGAATTTTTGAGATAGTCTATGGTTCCTTGGGAGAACATTGTCAATCTAGAAGGTACATTTTATTTAAACTATATGGCACTACCCAGCCTTATATGTATTACATATAATTTAAATTATAATTAGGTAAATAGACATTAATAGTTTCTTATGACTTTGGATATTCTTATTGTGATTTTACCTTCCTCTCCCCCTCTGCATTTATCTCCCTCTCCCTGTTTTGTTTCTTACTTTCCTTTAAATCACAGGTACCCCTCTCTTTCCCTCTGCATTGCTCGCTGAACTAAAGTCTCCATTTCTTTTTCTGTGTCTTGCAGTTTTTCCGGGTTATATACTCACATCTAAAGGTCTGGATCCAGGAACTGATTGATAAGAGACAAAACACTATGTTTGTCCTTCAGAGTCTAGCTGGCCCCCATTGAATAAGTTATCTCCAAGTTTTGTCTATTTACCTGCAAATTTTATGATTTCCCTTTGTTGTAGCTGATAAATATTCTATAGTGTGTGTGTCTCATATCTTCATTCATCAAACCCAACTCTGAACAGACTGTTTAAATGGGAGGGGAATACGATGAACATGGGAAGATCACGAAAAGGTGAGCTGAAAGGCTTACTTGAAGACACAATGAAGCCTGTGTGTGTGTGTGTGTGTGTGTGTGTGTGTGTGTGTGTGTGTGTGTGTGAGAGAGAGAGAGAGAGAGAGAGAGAGAGAGAGAGAGAGAGAAGAGAAACCCATGTCAGCTGAGGGAAAGGTATAGAATGAGGTTCTTTGGTTCTTTTCATGTTCTGAATGGAACACATAAAAATTGTGTCCAAGGGCCCAATTCTTGAGTGGCATGGACAGTCAGAAGTTTGTTTAGAGAAACATACCTCAAACCCCCAGAAGAATAACTTGCTGAAGACTCAGTAGGATTGCAGTTATCAGCTCAATCTATCTCAGCAATGCTTAACCATGGGTCATGACTACTTTGGGAAACATCTATCTCCAAAAGTATTGACATTAGGATTTATAACAGTACAAAGTTATAGTTATGAAGTAACTATAAACATAAAAACAATTTTATGGTTGGCGGTCACCACTACATGAGGAACCGTATTAAAGTTTGAAGCATTAGAAAGGTTGAGTTCTACGGGAAGAGAAAGTATAACAAATAAATTACACTTGTATCTTTTGGCCCTAAAAGATGAGTTCAGACTAACATGGACGTTACAAGTGTTTTGGCGAGGTGAAATAGCCAATGTTGTTCAGCAGTGAGCATAAGCCTCCTCTAAGTGGCAGAGAGCTCTATGGAGGTCTCGTAGCAAGCCGTGGCCATTTGGTGGGAACCTATAGGAAGAATCCTGCATCAGGCCCCCTTCAAACCTGACCTTATACTGGCCAATAAAGGCAGAGAAATGGAGAAATGGACATCTACGATGAATCATCAGGAAATGGGAAGGAAGAAAAATAAAAACAAAACCCCAAAAGTAATTTTCTTCTAATCTACATCTTCAAAGAACAATAGTCATATAGTCTAGCATAGACTTCCACTGCCTGATTTGACCAGAAAATTTGGGTTTCTTTTAAATACAGAGACAATATATTGCCTATATAAGTAAGGGATAGTTTGCCATGTAGAATTCTCAGAAAAAAGATTCTTAGTATCACTCTATAAACATACAGAAAGGACAGAGAAGTATTTCTAAGGGAGGTTTAAAGGGATCAGAAACTGGGGTTGAAGAAAAGATGGTGAAGTTGAGTTTTACTGTACGGTGTCATTTTCAAATATCTCCTAATTACATTGCAGAGCCTGTTTGGAAAGAGCCAAAATATTAGTGTGCCTAGCATCAAGGCAGTTACGTGATTATTGTCTCATGCAAATGTATCTTGATTTCAGCTGACATCAACACTGGGAAATTATAGTCCCTGTCCTTGGGTTGACCTCAAACTCTTTTACAACACAGAGACTGATTATACTAAGACATATATGAAATTCAGACTGGGGATCTTGCTATGTGCCACTGGTTTTGAGTTTTAAAGGTAAACTCTTAGAAAGTCCTCTAACCCAAGAATTTAATTTTTCATACTCATTCACTCAGCATATACTTCTGTAGTACTTATTATCCAGTGCTCTGTTTTTGAGGAGCTCTTATGGAAGGGACAATTCAACACCCAACAATAAGGATATGGTGTCTATGATGTGCTATAACAGAAGTATGGTGGGGAGCTGACATTTGCTGAGCTCTGATGGTTGATAAAGATGAACTATTAAGAGACAGTAAGGTGATACCCACAGGGGAGAAGGGCAGTCGGGTGAGTTTGGCAGAGAAGAGTGCATTTCAAGGTCCGAGTGCAAGGTAGCAAGCAAAAGTACTGTTCTGCCTGGGGGAATGAAGAGGTGAATAATGGATGAGAGTCAGAGGTGGAAATTTCAACAGGTTTGGTGATCTTTTAAAGAGTTTCAGAAAGGATCAGAAATCTCAAAGACCTTATGTCCTGACACAAAGATCTAGAGTTTTATTTTGAGAGTCATCCAAGGTGCCTACAGACTTTTAAAGATGCAGTGTCAAGGCTGAACACAGTCTTCATAGAAGTGAGGCGAGAAACTTAAACCATACATAAAGTCATGTGATGAGAAGGAATCCCATGAAGGTGTAAGGCCAGAGGTCATCTGAATCATGCTGCACCCTTATGCTCACCACCTTTCTTTCTAGCCATACTCTTTTTTTTTTCCAGGGGGCTTCATGGAGATACAGTTAGGGCCTTGGAAGTTCATGTATCCCTGTATCCACCAGCAAAATTCAGAATGCTGTCTTCCCCAGAATTTCCTTATGCACATTGTAGAGCATATGTCTCTGACCACCTCCAGATTCCTGTCCCGATAAATAGTTTTTTTTTCTTCCAAGATGGCATATAAAAGGCATATAAACTGATGTACTCAATATACATTTTGGGGACTGGCTTCTTCCAGTCAGCATGTATTTTATTTATTAGATTTATCAGTGTTGCTGTATAGATTAAATTTTTATTTTCTACGGTATTGGTATTGGCAACATTTATTAAATTTGCTAAAGTAAGCTTTGAATCTTTCCATTTTTCTTATTATTACTTTAAAAAAAATTCCAATAGGCCCTGTGACCCAGGTATCAGTATCAGGCTCCTCATATAAAAGCAGGAAGTATAATGCGCTACGATGGTTTTAAAACCAGCTATGGGTTTTTATATAGAAGTAACTTTTTAGGGTCTATCATATAGAAATGGCCAATGTTTTATAAGGTACGATGTTTTCATGAAAAGTAATTTTAAAATAGCTTTATATTTATTCATTTTATTTTACACTTATGTCTGCATATATGTCTATAAGATATATGCATACTTTGCGCCTGGTGATATCAGAAGAGGGTGTTAGATTCCTTGGAGCTGGAGTTACAGGGATTGTGACCCACCATGTGGCTGAAGGGAATTGAACCTAGGTCTCCTACAAGAGCTAAGAGTGATCTAAACCACTGAGCCATCTTTCTAGATCCTGCAGTAACAATAAAAAGGGTCTCCACAGTTGTCCCTCCAAGGATTTTCCCCATCCTGTCCAAGGATTACCTTTTGTGCCATTGCCTTTACACTTCTCTGCTGCCAAATATCTTTCGCTGCCCAGTAGGAAACCAAAAGAAGGGGTGCATATGTTCGCCTGCAGTGCACACAGTCTAATTCAAAAAAGCGTGAGTTAATCGATTTTGTGTTTGAGTTTGCTATATAATTATCTGAAAGTTTTGAATAGCACATAGCTGACAACATTGGCCTTTTTCACTAATAATTTTGAGTTTGGAAAGAGTACTAAAAAGATCACACAGTGGCTTACTTAAATGTCAGTTTCTTACAGTTCTATCTGGATTCAGTACTCCCTCATTATCCAGTTACATTTTAATCAATCACCCTTTCAAAGAGTTTTTTTAGAGCCATCCTTCCACCCTATTAACTGGTCATTGTAATTATTTTTCCATTTTTCGGTTGATAGAACTTAGCCACAGGCCAAGCAGAGGTCTTCCTGAGAGGAAGGCAACAACAGTACTACTCCAACATTCTCTGCCTGCGTCTTGGCATCCGTATTTCCGGTTGTCTAAGAGTATTCCCATCATCATAGCCGAGATGCCTGCTGCAGTCCTGAGCTGCGAGTGCTATTTTATAGTGATCGCACTGCTAGGTGACAAGACCGGAAATCAGATGTGCTAAGAGGAAATTTTAGATAAAATGTTGGCCATTCTCATTATTATTGATACAGTCATTCATCCATTCAAGTATTTGTGAGAGTTTTCAGGAAAATCACCTTTAGGTTTGGAACTATTTGGATAACATAGGGGGCATTTTGTTCCGTGACATTTCTTCATCTAGTAAGAGAAAGAAAACAAGTAAGTCATCGTAACAGCACATGCCCCTTGTTATCCGTGCGCAGGTAACTTTGTCAGAAGTTCTGCAGGATTTTAACCCCCCCCCCAATGGGGATTTGAATTATCTTCCTGTGGTAGGAGAAGAGCTTGAAGCCTTAAAAAGTCAGAAAACTTGTTCAAAGTAGATTGACCCAATGTCAGAATTAAGGCTCAAACTCATGTAACTGGACTCACATCCTGCGCTTTGAAGCAGATCAGTGTGTCACTTACAGAAACCCCATAGGTGCTGTAGGCATGTGAGGATGGAGTCCACTAAGGAAGGATGAGGTCAGCCGCCATGTTGACAACCAAGTGCTGCTACTTCCTAACGGTACTCTAGGTTTTGTCACGTGACCTGCTTTTGCCTTGGCTTCTACTGTCTTTGTGCCTACCCTTTGTGATGCTGTCAAATCTTCAGGCCCTGGACATGTGTTCTTGATTGCTTGCCAGGCTTTCTGAAACCCGTTGTCAGAATCCATTTGTTTTTTTCCGGGTTACTCAGGCATTGTTTTATTGAGCCTCATGTTAGAGCTGATCATTTAGTTCTATGTTCTCTGCGCTTCTCTAGGCTCCTCCAGATGAAATATAGTAGATGGTGTTTATTTGTTTATTCCACAGGGGAAATGTTTGCAGTTTGCTGGCTAAAAGAATGGCCTGATTTCTCAATTTGTCCAGAATCCAGCAAATTGTGACCTGACACTGTATAAGGAGTTAGATATTGCTGAGAAAGAGTTGGAGATGAAATTATTTCTCTTTTCTTAAATATTCCTGGTCTTTCCTCATCGGAACTGGTTCTCCATTCTGGTATGCTAACAAACAAACAAACAAACAAACAAACAAACCCATTTCTTTCTTCATTCTAGGTTTGTTCCTTTCTTCACAGTAAAGTCAACTTGACATAGACTGTCTAAAAGCAGTTGAGTTGGCTGGATTTGCTCATAAATACTATAGGACAATGTTTTTCTAGGAGAACCCTGGTAGAGTCTCTCAGCACATATATATTGTCTAAGGTGTACTGATGTTTTCTTCAACTATATCATGTTTGCAGAACATTAAGGATCCTGTGCTCTATCCCACGGGGACTCGAATGCTTCCAGAGGATGGAATGCTTCCACTTTCTCCTTTTATAGTTCAAACACAGGTTCCTGCTATTTCTTTGAACATTTGGACTCAAGAGGGTAACCAAAATGGAGTTAGCCTGTTTAAAACTTCACTTCTCCAAATCACTTGTGACTTAATTAAAGTTATCAGGCTTTGCCTATGTTTGAATTCATAACACTTTCTCTTTTCATATAAGAGATCAGGAAGGGAACAAAAATCTGAATTAAAAACAGGGATGCTATACAGAGAAGGATAATTCATTAGATCCACAGAGGTAAGACATCGAGAAGGCGTACTTCCGGTTTCCTCAACACCTTTAGAGCCACAGGATCAGGCACGTCCATCTCAGCTGGAGTACAAGGTTAACTACGAGCTTCTTCAAGAGCTTTGTCTATTCCACCGCCTCAGCTCTTGACTGCCTCCTCGGCACCATAACGACAGTGTGGGGAGGTAGAAGGGTTCCGCAGCGTGGAGGGATAGAAGGTAGCAGACACGTGGGGGTTATTTCAGGTCTTGCTTCTCTAAGCCTTCAACGCCTGTGCCTCACTTCGGGTCAGACCTTCCTGTTGTGAAACACTGGAGCAGTTGTTGCAGTCCGAAGATAAACAACATTCCAGCAGATTCCCCCACGGGCTCCTGGAGGCCTGTGCTTTTCAACAGCTCCCTGGCCTTCAGGCATCCAGGAACCCAGCTTCAGAGCGATATTGTAACAGCACACACAGCAATAGCTTTGTGGTGCTGGTGCTCTTAAAGTGGATTATGATAATGAGTCCAGGATGAGTCCTGGGTACCTCTGCCTGGTTATTAAGGGTAGGAAACACTAACATCCTTTGTGTACCTTTGGAAGCCCAAGCTGTTCTGACTGGAGGTTGGGGAAGAACAGGGGTTCCTTTGGCCTGACTGCAAGGTTTGCATCTTCATTAAAGACTCAGGGCTGAGTTAGGGTTCCCCTGGGGTTAGATAAGGGCAGGCTTGGAAACCAGATGCAAGCTGTTAACAAATTCAACCTGGCTTTATCATGAAAGGGTTGGACCGAGGTTAGTATACCCAATAGACAAAGTGTCTCATATGCTTTCCAGTAAGTTTGTGCTTCTTATATAGGTAGGTGTGGTTTTAAAGAGCATAAAACCACAACAAATCAAAGAATAGCTCAGACTTGCCTTTTGCTTTATGACTGAGGTTGGCATGAGTAATGATTCAGGGACTGAGAATGCCGGCTCTAGTCTCTGGCTTGAAGCCTACCTGCCGTACCACCAGGGATGACCATTTCCTCAGAACGTGTTCTCTTATCCTGTATCACCTTCAGCAGTTCATCCTTTTCCATCCACACCCACTGTTATAATTGTTTTTCAGATTAATGTATATGGCCTATAAAGGCCATTTAACAAACTTCATTTTAGTGATAGAATACTAAGGCAGGAGATATAAGATAATTTCCCCACAGTCTGAGCTGCCACCATTGTATAAATAAAACAGATGAGCTTTTGATGGTGTTACATATTTATAATACGTTTCACACACACACACACACACACACACACACACAATTGCTTTATGATTGCTCAAAAGTATTTCAGGCAGGCAGATGTTAAGATGACTCTTAATTAGTGATTACTAGATTATTACCTGTTTCCTTACACACACACAAACACACACACACACACACACACACACACACACACACACAGAGAGAGAGAGAGAGAGAGAGAGAGAGAGAGAGAGCTACCCCATACTCCTCTATCTTTAGCACTATAGCATCTTTACCGTTATTAGATTTTGACAATACTTTAATGCCATATCTACAGATCTCCTTTGTAGTTCCCAGAATCTGAGGGTGTAAGTTCTTTTTGGTGGAATTCCCTGTTAGAATGATGGTCTCTGTACTCTTTGAGCTTTACTACTTGAGTTGTCATTATCTGCAAGGTTTAAGGGCAGTTAGTTTTTGAACTGGGTAGTGGTAATGACAAACACCAGGCAGGCCTTTTCCTTTTAGGTGCTTTGCCTCTCAGTATTTAAAGGAGCCTGGGAAGGAGACAAGATGGAGGCTCCTTTGGGAATTCAGGCTTCCCACTGACAAATGAGCAAAGTGGATGGCGACCTGTCCTCATCCGGAGCACAGTGGAATAGTCCTTCACTTGTAAAGCACCTACCACAGGTCTCCATAAAATCAGTACTACGTGGATAATTCTTTCTTCCTCCCTAACACCAGTGTTCCTAAAAAGGAAAGCAGTTATATTATATCATTTTAGTATTGCATCTCTTGGCAACCGAGAGTCTTCTTAGATGTGTTGAGAGAAATAATATGTGGGCAGAGCCTCATATGAAGCCAAAATACAGGTTTCTGGACGTTCAACCTCTTCTAGTCTTCCTTTGAAATAGGACCGCTGTTAATAATTTTGTCACGTTCTTCCAGGTGTAGCTGCAATACTAGTGGGTGTCCCTGTCATTTCCAAAGGGAATATCGATCTGTCTGTGCCAGTCCATACAAACTGAATCACCAGAATTATCTGGAAACTAACAATCAGATCCAGAAAACAATAGTGGGGTTGGCCATGCATGCCACACAGAGATTTGAACTTAGAACCCTTACGTTAGAAATTGATCTAGTTTGACTCAACTAGCCAATCAACTTCATATCAAAGACATTATTGATAGGGATTGAAAACTGTTGGCCTTCTAAGTTCTGCCCCACAGTTGCCTGGCAACAGCCAGGTATGCCTGACTCATTATAAAAGAGGCTGCTTGCCCCCTCCTCTCTCTCTTGCTCTCTTGCTCTCTTGTTCTTGCTCTTGTCTTCCCTTCCCCGCCTCTCCCCATTCTCTCCCCCACCTCCTCTCCATGGTCAGCCTCTTCTTCTCTACTCTCTTTTTCCCTGCATTTCTCTGCCCCAACTACCCTATTAATTCCCCTCCTCTTGCCCTGAATAAACTCTATTCTATACTACACAGTTGTGTGGATGGCCCCTTAGAGGGACGGGATGCCTCAGCAAGGGACCACCAAGGCACCCCTTCCTGCATACCCAATTATACCTCCATAGAGCATACCCCCCTCTCTTTATCTTTTTATAAACACATCAAAAACCAAAAACATGTTAAGTAGTCTCTGGGTGTCAGAGAGCAGTTATTTAGTATGGGTAGAGATATACAGAAAAATTAGAATTACTGACTGTATCTCCGAATGCCAAATCATCATATCATTGTACCTAAAATGTATTATTATATCAAGGGCTAGAGAATATATGTTTATTCATGATAAACTGACCTATCTTGAGGCGCAAATTTCCAAAGTTTCTCTGGACATCTGTGTGGAACTTAATGGTTTGGAAAATGTTTTCCATTCTTTAGATGGCATATACTGCAGGGGACTATTTCACTGGCCTTAGGGCTGAGGTCATTACCATCGTGCACCACTGATGCACGACCGGGTGTGCTTGGACACCATGAATCTGAATGCATGAGTTTTGAGATTAATCCATGTAGATTTAGCTGTTCTAGTGCCTAAGCCATGGGTAATACACATCATATATTTTCCTGCCAGGGCAGTTCTGTTTGGAGACTTGGGCTTCCTAATAACAGATCATGGGTGCTGCAGGATCCTGATGGATAAAGGTGTGCATTCGAACCAGAGTGACAAATATATGCAGAATTCTGATGAAGCTGAGTTGCATCCTGCATGCAGCAGAGGCGCTCAGGTGATTGTGTATCAAAGTCTCTGAAATACTAAACAGAACTGTCCATGTTTTCTGATCAATCAGATCTGATGGGGCTAGGAAATATGTATTTCTCTTTCTGTGAGAGCGATGACTGCTCAGAGGTCACAGTTAGTCACTGTTAAGAGCACATCTTGATGCACATGGTGACATCCAGTTATTCAAATGGAATATAAGGAATTCTGGAAGCTTTGTCTGGGATTGTTTTCAGGGTGAGGACTTTGGCTTCCCCCTTTGGGTCAACTTGGGTCCGTAGAGATCTGGCCAGTACTTAGGAAGGCATTTGATATTCTTGTTTTAATGTAAACACTTCCCACCTGTCCCAAGCATGCGTGCCCTTTTCCAAATGCTCCTCCAGCATTTCTGACATTGGTGGGAGCCTAATCTTCTGGCTCCTCCCCCTCCCCCCCTCTCTCCTGGCCTGCAAGTGTTCTCTTCACAGCTGTGGTTGTTTAAGTTCTGTCTGCCTCTCTCTTCATCCCCGGCCTCTCACCCCGCTGCCATTAAGATCAAAATACTCTGTTTTTATTTATTTACCCCACAGCTGTCAGTGTTGTGTCTGGGTCACTGTAGGGCAACTTGCAGAGAAATGCGATCCACGAGGAGTCCTTAAAACTGCAGATACTCGTAGTAACTAGTGTACACACACACAGTCAATAACACTCACCTTCCTCTTCGCCTAGAGTGGTCTGAGGACGGATGGCTCAGGGCTGTGTGTCAGAGTGACCCCAGGAGGAATGAAGCTTAATGGTCCTTGGAATTTACACCAGGCCATTTAAAGGTATTGGACAATCCTGAGTATTTAAAACTTTGTTCCCAGAAAAGAGACAATTGTTCGATGGAAAGAGCTCTATATTAGGAGTCACAAGACTGAAGTTCTAATTTTGGTTGTGTCACTAACAAGATGAGTGACCTTGAACAGCAACCCCATCCTTTTCTCTCTCAAGCATCCTTGGTTGATGACCATGGCGTTGATGATCTCCCATCACTGGTGTTTGGTGTCTATAACATTATAGTGTTTTCAAGAATCCACTGAGTGTTTGAGACTGGTGATCCCACATAAAGATCTAGAGTTGTTTATAGGGAGTTTCTGAGCTTCTTCCTGGAGCTGCAAAACTGGAAAGTATAAGAAAAAGATTAGGGACACTTGTAAGTAAGACAACCAAGGAGGTTTCACAGCAGTTAGTACTAGGAAGATCTGCGAGAAGCCTACTGGTGAGTGGTCATCCCATCAGGGTTGGGGAAAGCACAGAACAGGAGGAGATGCGTGAAAGGAACTCAGAAAGCAAAGAAATCACATGAAACAGAAGGAAAAAGATTAGACCCTTCGAGTCATTGCAGTCTCATGTCATTCAGTCCTTCTTTTAAGTGCAACCAACTTTAAGGAGAGTTAGCAGGGTCATGGAGAATCCAGTCATTGAAGGGACACAGCATGTGAACCTGATGAGCTTGGTGCAATCCTTTAGTTAAATGGCATAGAATCCTCACATTGCTAAATCGCCCTGCTGAAGGGAGAGTTATACATGAAAACTCCATTTGCTTGTTTTTTTCTGAGAAGCCTAATTATTGAAGTGGTTATTAACTATTGCATAGTATTTTTGTTTATGAATTTTCACCTAAAATGTATATATTTATTTTTCTAGAACATCAGGACACACCTCAGAAACATCATTTATAATAGAGCCATCCATAGAATAAGTCAATATTTTCAGATAACGCCCAATAAAAACACTCTAATATCCTATGATGAAAAATATTTCAGTAAAAATGTGTATAGCATTTCTCCAGCAAGTCTTTATTGATCAAGAATTGCTAGGCTGGGTAAACTACTGGAACTCTTTAAGGGGCTAAGAATGATTTAATTAAAGTGTTTCATTTTATAGAAGTAATTGACATAATTTACCTAACAGTTCAAAGTAGGAGATTAAACTAATACTAAAATATCGCATCAGGTACTATGCCAAGACCTGCTGACACAGCTTAGTAACAATAACAGTTAAACATTTACATCAGTGTTTTGAAGAGTGACTTTACCCAACAGTTTTTGACTACAGTGCATGGAGTCTTAGCTGGTGTCCAAGCAAAATCTTATTAATACATGACAGATTGCAATTTCTCAGAATCTTCCTGCTATAATTCTAACTTGAATATTATGCAAATATTCAGAGTAATATTGATAAAATGGATCTCATTACCACCAAGGTAATTATCTGTCACATAAATTTTGATTTGTCTCATTGCTCATTGATTGATGTATTTTACATTCAGTTTTTGTGTTTTTTAATCTGTGTATATATATTCTCATCAATATGCAGTGGTTTGGGAGTTTCATTTACAGAAAGCTGCCATGTAGAGGGGAAAATGTCTGATTCGTGGTAAGTGAAGCCACCTCCATGTATGCAAAGACTTTTAAATACCTTTATGTTTTTGTTTATAAAACTGACCTGGTTTTTGCTTTGGGCAAATTTGGCTCAGTAGATAGTGAGAGGAATTCGGTGGCCCCAAAACACCCTTGGAGAGCAGACTAAAATTTCTTCCTAAGTAGCTTCAAGCTGGAATGGATTGCTTAGTGGATTCTTTCCGTCTCCAATTCTCATGATTCTGCAATAACTACTTCCTGAACATAAAAATAGGCAGCCAGTGGGACAGTGGAATGGTGGCTGCCTTCCACTCAGGGAGAAAAGTTCTCTTCAGGGTGAACAGTCCATGGAACTGGGTACATCCAATTCTCAACGAGTTTCTCTTCTCCCTCAGGGGAACTGTCTCTTAGCTTTCTTTTAAGTTGCTTTCTTTCTGAGGGGTTAATATGACCATGCATGCTGAGGTACTCTGCACAAAGTCTCACAAGTGACAGGTACTCTAAAAATATGGGTCCCCTTGACCTGGCATCGACAGGCTCTTACTTTGTCCTCCTCCTCTTCCTACCCCACCCCTGCATCTATCTTCAGTAAGAGTGGTATCCAAATATAAAGTAGATGGGTAGAATCCCATTCCACGGGTTCTTGACATTTCTGTACTTAGAAGAGGATAAAGCGACAGTGTGCTTTAAGTGCCCTAAACAAGGGCCTCAGAACAGCTGCTCTCAGTTCCCGCTGCATCCCTCAAGCCTCAGGGAAAGCAGCAGACCAGGGTGACCTTGACCATCCTCCTTTCCCAAACATTTGGAGATCGAACATACAGAGTGATTAAGGGGAAACTGTGACAAAGTAAACCAAAACAAAAACAAGGAGTCAAAACAATAAGAAAAATCTTTCTTACCCAATCTCCCCTTAAAAGGAAATGATTCATTTAAAATGTAGCACTGCGCACGGTTCGATGGATTCTATTCGTAACTGTACATTTTCTCTCTCTGTATAACTTATTTAAGTCAGCTGCTTCTTGAGCTTATCCTTTTTCTTCAACATTGGGAATGGGGCACAGCTATTAAAATGGTTCGTAGATTTTGGTGATGCATTAAAATAAGAGATGAGAGAGAAGCTTGGTTTGCAGTATCAGGCTTAAGTAATAATGGTTGACTTAGCAGTTTAAAGCAATGACAAACAACAACAACAACAATGACCCCTAGAATTAAACAAAAACCCTTATTATTTTCTTTATTTATACCTATTTATTAAGATTTTACTCTTGTATCAACGACTATTCCAGATATGGCTGCTCCTTTTCCTTAAAGCCTTCCTGAACCCTCTACAAAATAAGTCTTATTAATGTCTCTATATAAACATTGGCTAAATGCTCAGAGAGAAATTAATTAACCAATTTTAGTTAGCTAAGGTTATAGTAGATCAGAGGCAATATTCAATTTGACTGTGAGATTATTACTTAAAATAAATTTCTGGGCTGAGAGATGGCTTAGTGGTTAAGAGCACTGACTGCCTTTCAGAGGTCCTGAGTTCAAGTCCCAGGCCACCATATGATGGCTCTCACAACCATCTATACTGGGGATCCAGAGCCTTCTGTGTAAGAAGAGAGGACAGTGTACCATATACATAAAACATATTTCAGTGGACTGAGAGAGACTGTGCAGTCCGAGAATAGTTGGTGCTTCTTCAAAAGACCCAGGCTCAGTTTCCAGCACAACCTCAGGAGACACAATCCATCACTCCACTTCAAGGATTGGGTGTTCCTTCACCTCTGGACACCAGAGAGATGCATGTGAACACACGCAGCGTGCAAGTAAAAACATCCATACCCATAAACATTAAAGGAAACACAAATCAAGTCTATTTCATAGTAAAATGGAATTGATAGCTAGTATTTCCAGCAGTTATTATACTTAAGGCTACTGTAATTCCTTATTCAAAGTAGATAAACCTATTCTATTTATAATGAAAATGGAGTGAGGCAGGCTGTTAGTTCAGTCAGTGAAGCAAGGGCCTTGTAAGTACGGAGACTGGAGTTTGACCCAGGAAACCATGTAACAAAGCCACCAGTTGTGGCTTGGATTTGGAATCTCAGCACAGAGGAGGTAGACAGAATTAAAAGGATGCTTGGAGCTCACCAACCACCCAGCTAAGCATACTGGGTGAGGCTCAGGCCAGTATAAAATCTTGCTTTGAATATTAAGAAGTATGGACCCTGGGAAATAACACCTGGGAAATAACACCTGCTGACCTGCAATACACATTAATAAAAATATATGTACATACATGCATATATATACGTACATACATACACACACACACATACACACACAAAGAAAATGGATAACAGAAGAGAATGATTTTAGAGACTATTCTTTTGAACTTTAAACATACACCCATTAGAGTGTGTCAGAGATGAGGAGCCTTGGCAGCCTGGTTTCCCCAGCAGGCACATGGGTTATCACACTGTTCCTTCTAATGTTGTACATTACTGTAGAACATAATGTTCCACATAAATTGTGCATGCAGTATGCAAGTAGAAGACATGGGCTTCATATCCAACCAAGTAGGGAGTGTCAAAAATCAACACCACACATAGCATAACCCACACTCCTTTGCTCTCCCTGAAAAGGAGAGAATCTGATCAACTGTCTGAAGAGGCACATCTTAGAAGTGGGAGTGCTTCTAGGTACCCACGTGATCGATTGTAGAACAATGTTCAGCTAGCCAATAATATCCATGGTAAACAGTGTTGAGGAGGAATGTGTTCTTGTTTGGTTAAGCCAGGCCAATTTGAAGTGTATGTGTCCTGTGCTAACACAGGGGGCATGCACTTGCACTTGTAGAATATCCTCAGCTGAGGTAAAGGATGGCATAGCAATATCTCACATTCAATTTTTCTAAAGGTCAAATGGCCTGTGGTTTCAGGGAAAGATTTTGGAAGATGAAGCGTGAAGATTTAGGACGAGCCTACCTACCTATAAAGCTAGACTTAGAGGATGTTTTCATCAGTAGCAATGAGCAATGGCTGGTTGTATAGCATCTCAGATTGTTTGGAAAGTATTTACTAGACAATAACAGTTTTATAAAATGTGTGAAGTCTGTTAGTGCTTGATGATTTCTAGGAATGGTTGGCTTTCAACGATAATCATATTGTTTTCATAGCCTTTTCAAATAATTCTACAGCACTCCAGAGTATTCTATGACAGACACTGCACACCTATGCTTATCCCACTCTTTCCACAACAACAAGGAAC
Organism: Rattus rattus; assembly: GCF_011064425.1. NCBI lineage: Eukaryota > Metazoa > Chordata > Mammalia > Rodentia > Muridae > Rattus > Rattus rattus. The sequence continues at coordinate 10,268,619 of NC_046157.1, forward strand.
TAGACCCAGACTCAACGAGAATGTACCAGCCCAAAGCAAGGGATATGCAAATATCATAGGACCCTGGATATGTGACTCTGCCACCTTGTTATAACCCCAAACTTCAAGGGGAAGGTAGTGCTATGAATTCTTATTGAAAGTGATGGGATCAGACAGCCGAGAGACCTGGGTGCTGTTTCCCAAGAAACCCTCTAGAGGAAGCAAACTTGCGGCATGAAAAACACCTGGTTGGCGAGTGATGAAGTGGAAGCTGAGCCTTCCAGGTTTGCGTAGCTCAGTGCGGTCTAGGAGTCCCACAGGTGGAGTGGAGACACAGAGAGATCTCACAGGCCAGAGGGTGAGGGCTGAGTAAGCAGTGGCCCATGATGAGAAAGCAGAGAAACCAAATCAAAGGGCTGAGTGAGTATATGGAAGCACCCCTTTCAGTGGGTGGGTATATGGAAGCACCCCTTTCAGTGGGTGGTATATGGAAGCACCCTTTCAGTGGGTGGGTATATGAAGCACCCTTTCAGTGTGTGGGTATGGAAGCACCCTTTCAAGGGTGGGAGATATGAAGCAATTTTCAGTGGGTATATATGGAAGCAGATACTTGGAGATGTTTGACAAGGCATGTCTTGATACACATACATAGCAATTTAGGAAAAGAGGGAAATCCAAAAGTTGATCAAGATTTAGGTTATCTACTACCAGAATGAAAAACTTGGCATATATTAGACTGAATCATAAAATTAAGAAAAGCAAACTTTGTCCACTTGCACTTTCAAACTACATCATAGGCACAAAATTGTAGCATCTTTCTGAAAAAACTATGATTATTTGCCCTGTTTAAGACAATTAAATGAAGCTTTACACACACCTTTGTTTCTTTTTTATTTTCCTCTCCTTTAGCACTTGTCTCTTCAACTCAGTTAAATATTTAACATCTTAGTTTATTTGCTAAAAGGTACTTGGTAGATAAACGTCTGAGTTAGGACCTTGTGATTATTTACATGAAGTGTTCACTTTTGATCTACACTCACCTGTTCTTAGACTGGGGTCTTTATGATCAACCTGGGCTTTGAGAATGTCAGTAATGTTGACCATCCAACAAAACCTCTTAGCTGACAGCGAGACTTCATGATGCATCACAAAAAAACCAGAATTTCTCTCTAGGGTATAGACATGGCTCAGAGGATAAAGCATGCACCACAAGTGTAAGGTTCCAAAAGCTTATATCCACAATGCATGCATATCCAGATGTGATAGACTATATTTATGGATCCACATACCTGTGGTATAGGAGGATGGGCCAGCTAGCCTGGTACAAACCATGAGAACAATGAGAGACCCTGCCAAACAAGGTGTAAGGCAGAGGGGCCCTTGTTGTGCCTGATTATATACATATGTCATACATATGTCATACATATGTCATACATACATATGTCATGGTAAAAACAGGCCCTCCAGCACAAAACACAAGAACATGCACATTCCCATCACACATGTACACTCCACATGCACAAACTCAAATGGAATTTCAGCTGTATGAGGAATGTATTGTAATTTTTATATGTATAGAATTGCTTGGGAAATAAAAAGAGCAGCATATTATAAAACTCATAGCATATAATCGATAAGATCTAAAATCTTTCTGTAATCAAAGAAAGACTGAATTAGTTACCATAAAACATACTAAAGGTAGAGCATAGATTTGACCCGAGAATGTTGCTTGGCCTCCTAGCTTCACTCCTTTTCAGCCTTAACGCATTAACTACAGAGTTTAATTGATCTATTTGGGATTCAGTACGAAATATTGCGAGCAAGTACATGAAGTCTGTACTTTAGAAGTTTAAAATAAAATTTAGAAGTTTAAAAAATGAAAGTTTGAATTTGTTTGAAAGAGCCCCTTTTCAAATGGTGCTTGAGTTGGGCCTTACAGTTGAGGTAAAGTTTTTGTTAAATTTTGCTTGGTGGGGAAGAGTTTTGAAGAAAAGAGTAGCATTGTTAAAAATATGAAAGAAAAGGATACATACTTGGCTAATTTTCAGCATACAGATGGATCCATCATACAGAAGACTGAACATTTAAAGTCAAAGTTTAGATTTCCAAAGTGGAAAGGTTTGTGAGCGATTAGCACAGTATGTAAGGACCTAGAGAATGAGATGGACATTGATTGTCCCTTAAAATCATTGTCCAAGTTTTGAAGGAGCACTAGGTTACCAAAAGCTAATGAATAAGTTAATGTGTTTTCATATAGCATGGCTATAAGAGGCAATATTGTAGGCAGGAACTCTTGCTATGTCTCAAGGAGAAAAGATGAATTTGAAACTGGCTTCATTGGGGACCTCAAGTTTAACATTTGAATTGAGCTAGACTCCAAAGTTTGAGGGGAAGATGCTGGCTTTGGGCCACAACTCAGATATACCATGGTAGTGCAAGTCACAGTGGTTTAAATAGTTTCAAAGAAGCCATTTTATTCATGAGTACTTTTAGGGCTGGGTGAGGACCTGAAATACTCACGCTGTGTTTGTATTTCTCAGTGACAGAGCAGCTGACATTGCCAAGTGTAACTTTTCCTGAAGGCTTATTTTAACACTATCTCCTACCACAGTGTGACATTCAAGCTCTCATTATGAAAAACAAATAATAAAAATGTAAAATCATAATAGGCTCACTTCGCTTTTCTACGGGTTTGGCAGCCCCTCATCTATGCTGCCTTTGCCTTTTTGGCGTGTCTGGGTAGAATTCACAAAGAACTACTTAGTAAGCTAATAATCTATACTAAGGGCAGAGGAATACACATTTAATCTGTATACCTTCTAGAGAACAGTTGATCTTCAAACGTTTTCTCCGGTGCTTAGCTCATTGGTATATAGTATAAATTCCTTAAGATGTGGGAATCTAATACCCAGGTTTAAATTCTATTTCTACCATTTTCTCTGGTTCAAGACCTGACAATCCTTTTAAATTATCTGCATCTTAGTTCTCTATCCATAATGGAGATAACAATAATAGCTATCACACTGAGACATTTTGAGTCATAATCCCCCCTTAATTCCTTTTTTTAAGAATTAGAATAGAGGAGTGCACTGGGAGACAGCTCAGTGGGCTACCACAATTAATTACAGTTTCAATAACTACGAAGATTTTATGGCATTGTTAGTATACTTCAAAAGCTTTGTATCCAAAGTGTTTTTATTTGTTTATTCTCCAACACAAATTTGTGTTATATTTCCTTTCATATGGTACCACAAATCTTCACATGTGCAGGAATGACCTAAAGTTAATTGTTTCCATGATTTATGAAGATCATAACTCCTTGTCTTAGAACCTCAGGGCCCTAAAAAAACAAGTACTACTCTATATCAATAAGTTGTAAACTAGAATATCATATTATTTTGTAGATATTTTCTATATAATAAAATGCATATCATATCTTATTTAGTTTAGCTTGGAATTAGAGAAACCAAAATAATTTTAATTAAAATTATAATATAATTATGATTTTTACAATTGTATTCCTAATCCATATTGCTTCAAATGTTTACTTTTAGAAGGAGATTGCACAAATTCCTAAATCATGGTGGGGGCTTTTTACACATTCACATGGCATAAACTCCTATTAGCAATACATCGCTAAATACTTGAAGATAAGGTTAACAAGGATGGCTATGAAACTAAATAAACAATTGAACACAAAAGAAGTTGTAAAAAGTCACAGCCATCTAGATACATTTTTTGGGGCAATTGTACTTTGGAAATTATAAACAAATTAGAATTATAAACCAGAGAAGTATTAAATTAAAAATCACATGCACAAGAGAACTTACTCCCCCATACATTACAATAGTACACGGTGAAAACTGAAAAAAACAGATTTCAATTTGTGAGCTCATGAGCAAATCACACACAAGCTTTACAAAGAAAGGAAGAAAAACAAAGAAAAGAAGAAAGATAAAAGAGGAGGAAAGATGAGATCATGTAAAAGCAAAGAAAGCCCAAGAGGAATGGAATACAAATTTTAAAAGCTAAACACAGAAGCAGAAAACTAGACAAAAAACCATATTCCTACACAACCAGAGTGGACATGTTCACAAATCTAATTTAGAAAAGGAAGAAAGTGAACAGATGTAGGTTGTAGTAAGTGTTAAACATTTAACAAAACAATAATAAACATTCAATAGGTAGTAGGAGAGGCACTGCAGATAGATATTTTTTAGGAAAACATTATAAATTGTCACAAAAAGTAATAGCAAATTAAAAAGAATAATGTTCACGAAAAATTCAACTGATAATCAATGTCCCCAGAATATGCAGAGCTATCTTGTAGGTTTACTTTCTGAGCACTTTAAGATTTGTATCAGAAAGCAAACCAATCGTGTACTCAGCTTGTTTCTGTGGTCTATTCCTGCCTTTGAAGGAATAGTAGCGTTAGTTTTTCTCATTTTGCTATGCATCAGATGCCATTTAAGAGCAAGTATTAACCCCATGGCCGTGGGGCAGCTGGAAGAGAAACCAAAGGCATGTCCCAGGTCCACCGATGAGCAAACGGGATGAGAGAGATGGGAAGGAGAAGCACATAGGATATAGACATGGAGAGAAAAATGAGGCTGAGTGATCTATGCCCTGTGGAAAGAGGTGAAACTTGATTCAAAGGTGGGGGACAGACAGCTATGAGGGAGCCACTGCACAACCGCCTGGGAGAGTCATGGTGGTGTCTGGGATTGAGCACAACACAGTTGGTGTCTGTGCTGATGGCTGGGGACCTGTGTTGCCACTGAAGGACATCTGGATAGATAGTGGTCTGGCCTACTGCCTGAGACCATGTTGATATCTAGGGCATGTTGTAGACACACAGGGACCAAACTGATCTGTTTAAGTCTGTAGTGCCCCTGAGGCCATGGCATTCTGAGGCATATGCTGCTGCTAGAATATGTCTAGGTCCATGGTACTATTGGAGCTAGGGTCTGTGTTGACCTCCAAGGCCCATGTTACCACCAAAAATCATGTCCATGTTCTTGGTCTGTGCTGTCATTTGAGGCCGTGTTGAAGTCCAAGCCCTGTGTAGCTGGTCCTACCTCTCCTTTGTAAACAACTTGGCCTCATTCCTCTCAGGCTGTACAGTTAGGGGAGGGCTCCACACCTCCACTGAAGGGAAAGGTGGATTGGAGCATGAGTGAGCCTGCTCTGCCCCCTATCTGCCCTGCAGCCTGGGTGTAGATGAGATGCCCGCCCTTTCCCCCTTGCCCTTGTGTCAGGCACCTGGTCTGGGCCACATAATACAACTGGTTCTGGTGGCCTGGGTGAAGGTGTCAGCTGCAGGTCTGAGAGCAGAAAGATTTAGCCTTGCCCCCTTGCCAGATATGGCATTGGGTGAGTAGCCAGGCAGAGTGCAGGAGAGCTTTGCCTTGGAAGTGTGAGGTGGGAGAGCTGGTGGATTGACCACCTCAGCTACCACCAGGCCCAAATCCAGGGTTGTGAGTTGGGCCATTCAACATCTACTCCATCTATGAACTGTGGGGAGTTAGTGGAGGGGCCAGTCCCAGATCCAAAGCTGCAGGACTCCTAAGGATAGGGAAACAACAGACACCCAGAGGTCCTGGGAGGATTCAGTAGTATTATTTTTAGCAAAGCCAGGAGGCCTCAAACCATAGCAATGACTCATTGCAATGAGCATTGGAAGTAAAGATAAGTAACAAAAGGTATACCAGTTTGACTACATCTTCCACGGTGAGACTCAGCATTATTAGTTAAATGACCAATATTGTGTGTGTGTGTGTATGTGTGCATGTGTGTGTGCATGTGTGTGTATTATTAATAAATACTTTCTGTGTGTTTATTTTCTTTTTGGTGGGGGGAGATTACAAAGCAAGGAGGAGAATACAAACAAAGGCCAGGAAATGGGTGGGACTAGAATTGAGTAATGTAAATACGCATGAAGTTAAAACAATTTTTTTGTTTAAATATTTCATTGAAATGAGTGAAATTCAATATCTAACAGAAACATGTTTAGGAAGAGTATCTTATGGTACATTTGGAACATCAGTTCTTAAATAGTATTATTTAAAGCAAATACTTTTGTTTTCAAATTACTCTGAACTACAGGGCATTGTTTTCCAGTACAAACAGACATCAACTCTGTTGAGTATCATTTGGAAATGTCTGACACAGTCGCCTCTCCCTAGAAAAGAAAACATAAAAAGTGAAATTATGTGAGAAGCGGTGTTTGATTTCTCCAGTTTAGAATCACAGAGCATACAGGCTTATTTCACAGCTCATATTAGCTAGCAGGTTTGTGACTTTCATTTTCTTATTTCCCAAAAGAGAACAAAGAGCACAGGTAACATGCAAAGCCCCAACTGAAGGATTTCATTCAGTGTTCCTTTTAACTAAAGTAATTCCAGAATCTGTGTGATTAAAAATAAAAAAATTTCTAATTATTATCCCAATTCCTATGAATACAAAGCAAACATTATAGAGCGCAGTTCATTGTATGAAGTGGAGTGTCACGCCCGCTCCATAGTCTACAAACAGGTGACCCATGCTAATACAGAGTCTAAGTACAACTTATTCAGATTGTGTGCTGGGCTTGGGAGAATATTGCCCATTTTAGAGGGACACATGGATCTCTTCACATTTGTTCTGAGAAGTGTTCTGTTTATATAGATTTGACTAAGGGACTTTTGTTCTTTACTGTGTACTCTTACCAAAGGGAACAATATCTTCAGGGCTCAACTTGTTTTCAGTTCTCAGCTTATTCCACGATCCAACTACTTCTTGGGGAAAGTCTCACATCAGTCATCTGTACAGAATCATTTTATAGGTCACTAGAATTTTTAATCTAAAAGCCCAGCCTCTGTTTGGATGTTAAACTTGAAATACTCTGTGAAGAAAAAATCAGAGCATTTTTTTAATTTTAGAAATGAAATAGGTCCTCATTTGGGGTGATCCTCAGTTACCTCATGTGTGAAATGAAAATGCTGGATTTGAGATTACTCCCCTATTTTCCATTTGTCTTAAGATTTCAATTGTTTTAAATAGTTTTTTGGAAACATCACAGAATAAGATAAAATGTTTTTCATGGTTGTTAGAGTAGAAGATAAGATTGGTGAAAGGGGAGTAATGTCTGGATATGCTATGATTCTTTGTTTTGTCTCTATTCTTCCAATTTTGTTCCTAAACTCTTCCCAAGCCGCGCTTCGGAGACATCTTGGGCAAAAGCTGCTGGGAAGTTAAGCTCCTACACTGAGCTTCGCTGGCCTTTTTATTTGAGACTTCATAGCTGGGTTTGAGGAAGTTCCACCTAGCTAAAACCAAACCCTAGTGAATGCTTTGTGCTCAACCAGCTTAATCCTTGGCCTCCTCAGAATGAAGTGGATCTGAGTTCACTCTTTTTTTCTTGGAAAAAAAAAAAAAGGTTATGAAGAAAGCAAAAGGGGCATTGGAGACTTTAAAGGAAAATTCCCCACTTCTACTGGTATCCGAAGGTCTAGATGTTTTGGGAAGAGGTCTTGGGCAAGAGGGCCAATATGGCAGCATGCCTCAGAACCCTCTGACTATAATTCTCTAAATACAAGGTGAGGATGAGGATGGCCAGCCCAGGTGGTGACTGTGCCTGGAGAAGCTGTTCATGATGCCCATATTACGCTGTGATCTCTACAGCCTCACTCACAATTCTTCCTCCCCTAGGTTTCCTTCTGTCCTGTCCCAGAGCTTTACTCTCCTGGGAACTTAAAGTTTCCATTCTAACTTCTGAGCCTAGCTACATTCCCAAGCACTCCCGATGGAGGGGTCATTTCCCTAGACACACTGGTTTTATCCCAGTCAGTTCTGCCTTTGTTCAGCATTGTTAGCATGTTACATGTCGCTGGCTCCGTGGGTATAAACCTGCGTTGTGCCTGCACTTATCCCATGATCTTAACCTTTTGCTACTAGGGTTGGGATTTCAGTTCTGACCTCCTGCCCTGTCTTTTGGGGTAGTATGTGGCTGGAGAGTAGTGTCTTCAAAAGTGTCCTTAGAGTCTTGGATAAAAGAGACATAAAAGTTGCACGTGGGTCTTATTTTGCTTAACATCTCTACAGTCTGAGAATGACTTTAGTCTACTGATATTCCATTTTCTCAGTAACTAGGGTGAACTCGGAGCCTTTCTGTTAGCAAACAGTGACAAAAGACAAACATATCACATATACAAACATGAACACACACAACATGCATTCCCCCACAGGACTTTTCCTAATTCCCTCTCTGTTATTAACATTGTAAAAATGGTTCTTGTAGTCCCTCATACATTTCTATAATCATTCCAAGAGCAGAAGCCATCATCCTTGCCTCTGTAGACACACGTACTTGTAAAATCAATGTGTCTTGCATAATGAACACGCACATGAATGATAAAACATTGGCTTGATTGAGCAAAGTTCTTTTTACCATTTCTACAATTATGAGTCTCCCTTAGTTTACTACTGTCTACCTGAGCCAAAGCTATCCTGAGGAGACTGACTGACTAAGCAAAGCTACTTCAAGTCCTGGGACACACACAAACAGAAGCCCAGCAGGAGAAGCCATGTCTTTTCCTCCTTCTTCACATAGTCATCCTGATAAAATGTAGGTGCTTCAGTGAAGCACCCAGAGTCCACCCCTTCTTTAGACTGTTCTGGCCCTCAGGGCACAAAAGTGTTCAAAAGTCTGGAGTCAGCCCTCCCTGCCCATTTACATGTTTGGCGGCTGTCCAAGGCTACAAAGAAACCACCCAGGTGCTGGGTCAGAAAGCCAGCAACATGGTGGTTCTATGAGCTGAGCCCAAACTCACGTAGCATAGAATGAAGGGCAAGACCCTCTGGGAGTTTTCGGAATCATCAGCCTGTGTCTGCAGATCGGCTGTATGTATTTTATAAAGCATTCATTGTCTCTGTTCTTCTTCCTCATCATTCTGGAAGTGAGAGGTTTAGCCAAAATGACCTTAGAGTCCTCTAATTCTCCAAAATGGGAAAGGAAGGGCAGACTAACCATTTCAGGACCCTTCAAGCATTGTGATTTACTTGCTCTGTGATAACCCTGTCCCCTATGAAGAATAGGGATAGCTTAGGCTCACTGCTAGAAAAGGATGGAAATCTATGTGAGCCATTGCCTTGGTACTCTTTCCACCCAGGCTTAACTTATTTCACCATCTCAGCAAAGTGTATTCTTTGGAGAAGGGAAGAGGCATGACCTGCACCATGCCCTGTTCCTTAAATGAGCAGCAGATTCTGCACTTGAATAGAATACAAAGTTGCACAGTTTTTCTGCAGTCTGACTGGAGTACTCAATGACTATGGTTTCTATGCTGTAGGTGGCTCAAACAGACAGCAGTTACTGTGGAATGGATCATCAAGAATAAGGCTAAGAGCACACCAAGAATACTACCACGTGATAAATAAGGCGCACTGCTTTCAAATAAAGACGAAGCTTCAAAATTCATTCTATTCTCATAACCATTCTGCTAAAGCAGTATTTCCAAATCCTACATTAAGAAAACAAAAGTATAGCAACATTATAATGTCACTCAGACAGAATTCAGAAAGAATTATGAGGCGGGCTGAATAAAAGAGGACAGTCATAATCCGTCACCTTTGTGCAGGATTTCAAACACATGTGAAGAATCTGCAACCTCATTCTGTGTGGTTTTCATTATGATGGCAGTTGAGTAATGACTTTCTTGAAGTTCCTGGCCAAGGAATGGAAATGAATCGACGGTACATCACATCACTTGATCTGGGCCTTCTGAACAAGTTGACATCGTGCACTGATTTGTCACGGTTCAAGTGTATGGAATTCATGACTATTCCAGGAAAAAACTAATTGCGTGGTGAATCACAGTGGAAGGAATGGTGGTGACTCTAGGTGAACAGGGTAAAGGCAGCGTCGGAACAAATGGAAAGACAGAGGGATGTTTATAAACCATCGTCATGATGACCAAGAGGTGGAGGATTGTGGGTGAATCGTGATAACTGCGCAGAGTCTCACCTGTAGCTTAGCTCATTTCAGAAGTGGTAGAGGAGGAGATATACTGGGGTGGGGATTCCCCAGGGACTTTTGTGCCCTGTCATTCATTCATTCATATTCAGTCATTCAGTCTGAAACCTCAAAGCTAATTCCTCTGGAGGAGCAGCAGGTGTTTGCAGGGCTCTCCTCTCTGGGTCCCACCTCAAGCTCTTGCTTTCTCTTAGTATTAATGTCAAGTCCTCACACAGAATAAATCGTTCAGAATTTAAGAGGGAGTTACACATGTGAGTCTTAAGGAGAAAAATCCCAAACTAACGTACAAACAAACCTAAATCCTGATGCCTCAGACTCTGAGAAAGCTGATGGTTGAAAGACAGTCGTCCTTTTGTCATCAGCTAAAGGTCAAGACCTGAAAACAAGCTCAGTGCCAACATCAACTCAGAAAAGTGTGTGTGTGTGTGTGTGTGTGTGTGTGTGTACATAAACCAGCCCATGAAGGAAGTATAACCCATCTTTTGCTTTCCCTTGCAGTTTAATTCCAATGCCAGTAATCGAGCAGACGATTGGGTTAGTTGTTTCTTATCAAGGCTCAGTCCTCCTCAGTGTCAGAGTGAATGCATTCTCTATCAGCCTCTGGAGCACCTGTTAAATCTTACCGATTCAGCCTTTACAAATGTCCTCAAATTCAACTTCCTTTCAATCTTACTTATGCCCCACGCCCTCTTTTTCTACCAATGCTTGTAATAGATTTACTTTTTTAAACTTAGCATCCTGCTCCAACACAAACCAGGCTAGTGAAGCATTACAAATTATAAAAACAAAATGACCAGGACACATGAAAGCTTCCAGTTTGCAATTTCAGGGCCATTTTCCAAACACTTCCTTCTTCCTTCTTCTAGTCTCCTTTGTTGCTGCCAGTCTGTCCTGTGGGTCTTTGGTCATGCTGAATTACTTGAAACCCACAGAACCTGGCATGTTCTTTTAAGGCACAATGTTTTGATGGTATTGGTTGTGTGTTATTCAGAATATTCATGGCCATGGAAGCAGTTTAAATGAGGAAAGATTGGTTTGAGCTACTGGATTGAGAGGTTTGACTCCACCTGCCCTGTAATCCATTGCAGTAGGCCTGTGGTGAGTTGGAACATTGTAACACAGGAGCACTGTCACCATGTGATACCAGGAAATAGAAGGAGAGAGGAGAAAGTGGGCACAATACAGGCCCTGACTGACCCACTTCCACAAACAGATGATCATCTCCTTAGGGGTAGTCCAGATTCAACCTTTGAGAGTGACCTTTGTGATGAGCAATCATACCACCTTTCTTCTGTTGACAATGGCCATTCTGCTTTTTTCATAGAAATAATGAAGAAGAGGAAAATTATAACCATGGTTGTTTATAAAGGTCTCACAGAAAGAAACTGAAAAAAATCCTCTAAAGCACGGGTGAATTTTCTCTCCCTCAAAGGAATACATATTTTAAGCTTTAATTTTTATTAAGTGTCATTGAAATTGCATATAATCACATTATTCAATCAATGCAGGGACGTTCAAAGGATAAATTTTAAAAGGATTGCCACAACTCAGAAACAACCATTATTTTTGAAATTATTTATACGTCATTTAGATCTCAAAAGACAGGTAGATAATCAAAACAAAATCCCATGTAGGTGGACAGAATAATTGAAGTAATTTTTAAATGTTATATCACAATTATATGGTACTAAATATAAAATCGCAGGGAGGTAACTTAAGATAGCTAGCATGGACCCTCAAATGGAATCTAAGGACCGCCTGATATGTGTTTTTGTATCCCAAGTTTTAGTAGTATGTATGTTTGCAAGATAGCATTTACCTAGTCAACATTAATATGCTCAGCCTTTCCAACAAGACAGTATCTATACCAGATAGCCCTTTATGCTTCTTCAAATCCATTTGCCACCATTGTTTACCTCCCCTGGGACCTACAGGGTTGATTGCCAGAGTGGCCTGGGCCTGGGGGAAACAGGGCAAGAAATGTTTTCTGGTGCAACCTTTCTGTTCTGTCCCAGTTAGCAAATGGCTTTTACTGGGGCCACAAAGTAACTGAGTTAACAGGGACTCACGCCTGCAGCACCAGGTGTCTCCAGGTACTGGAACTGTTCGTTCCCCTTAGCAGGATTTGATACTTCAACACCCCACTTTTGTTTAACCCTCAATCTTGTTCTCAACTTTACAACTTGTTTTCTACTGAACGTTCTTTAGCAACAGGGCCATCTGTTTTCTGCTTAGACTCTGGCTGACATGGAACCTAATGACTCCTTTGAAAGGAAAATTACACTTCCTCTCAACGTTGAACCCGAGCTTTGTAGAGTGTGACTTTTCTTACTGCCCTGCTCGATAGGCTGGCAATCGTAAATACTGACTTCGATTTCTATTTATTCATGTATACACTTTTGATATGTCGTGACTTCCCAGTAGGGAAGATGAATAATTTAGCACCCCTACAGTTTCTATGAGAAAGCGTTTGTCAATCAGACAAAGAGAGGCAGTCAGGCAATTATTAATAGAAAATCCTCCGGTTGAAACTGATTTCGACCTTGGGTTTTCATCAATATACTCTCCACTGTGACTGAGATTTTATCTTGATTACATAGAAATATCTATAGTATTAAAATGTTATTTTGAGTATAATTTCTAGTACACATCAAAAGCTTTTGTCCTCCCATGCAAACACAAAATGTGTTAGATAATAAAAGTTCTGTGGAATGCTATTACAATAAGACGAAGATTCCTTTGGAGAATTATCCCTTAGATGACTACAGCCACAATGATGTCAGGAAACTTATTTGGGGCAAAGAACTAGAAGAGATTTCTTTCTTGCATTGAAATACCTAGAGCAGCCACATACAGAAATATATTGCTATGGTACCCACCAAACCACAGTCCATGTGTCAGACTTGAGATAAAAATTGACTATGGAACTGTGACTTCTTTCAATTCTGGGGATTTTGAGGGAAAACTTGTGTTGGCAAGCTCTGTCTCTCTGATCTGCTCCCTCGTAGACCTCTCCAACTCCACCCCCATGGCAAACCCCTTCAAGTTATTCTTGTATTACCTACAAAGTTATTTATTTTGAATATGACGTGGATTACCTGCACTTACATACCTTTCTACCTCCCCCAACCCCTGAATTCATGAACTCTTTTTAAAACAATTGTGTTAAATATATACACACATACATACTTGTGCACAAAGATACACACACAAACAATACATACACACAGACACAAACACACAGACACAAAATACAAGCTGAGATCCTGTGTTGTTGTTGCTTGTGTACATATGTGTTTAGGGCTGACTATTTGGGATTGGGTAACTTATCAAAGAGTTTGGTCCCTAGAGGAGACTTAGCCTCTATTCCTGATATCCCTCTGTCATGTCACATCCTGTCCTTTAAAAATATTCTATTTGTGTCACAACCTCCTCCCTTTCTTCATCTGTCTTTCTCTCTCTGTGTCTCCTTGTTTCTCTGTCTCTGTCTCTCTGTCTCTGTCTCTGTTTCTCTCTCTCAGTGTGTATGTGTGTGTGTGTGTGTGTGTGTGTGTGTGTCTTTCATGCAAATGAAATGTAATCTTGCTTCCTGACTCTCAGGCCATCTCACATTCTTGCTGCCATACCTTTGTTATCATGACAGAGTCCATCTGTCTGAAGTTGGAAGCTTGCCTAAGGAAGATAGCCTCTCACTTCCAAAGTTTGCCAACCTCATAGGGAGGACAGGAGGGTGTTCTGTTGTCTGGGTCATCTGCTAGAGGGACCATGAGGTATGAATGGTTCAATTGCTATTACCTAGAGGAGTCACATTGTACTACTGGGTTGGACCTGCCACAGTATCTCCAGGACCAAAACATTTGGCTGACCTGGAAAAGTTGAACTCCATCACTTCATTCATACACACATACACAAAGCATGTGTGAAGAGGAGGAGAGCTAAACAGTGTGGCAGGCACAGGAAGCCAGGCAGAGGTGCTGGGATGACCACACGGCGGAGCCTGGGGACAGGCTCACATTTTGTATGGTAGTCTAAAGATTGAAAACTCTTGAGTATACAGGGAGATTTGTGTTGAATCTCAGTTCTTACCATTAACATGCTGTGTAAATGTGGGAAGATTCTTCTGATAATTACTTGAAAAAGAGACATTTAATCAGATTAATACCTCAAAGGATTATTCTACAAAATTAGATAAGCGCAATGAAAAGAAAATGTATTTAGCTTTTTTGTTATTTATATTATGTAAGAAGACAGCAGATATTTTAATTGTTTATAATGTCAAGAATAGAGATTCAAAATGTTAAGTGATAAAAAACAAATTCACACCCAGTATAGATCAGGAAAATTAGATAGGAACAGGAAAATATTTGCTCACACAGATGACGTTTTTCAGTAACACCATATTAAACACTTGTGGGAGGCTAAGGGCAGAGCATGTGTGGCCTTTGAACTCTCAATAGTAGTACAAATGGGAAAGGAAGGATTTAAAATATTCATGTTGATTAAAAACATTTTCTTGACAATAAAACATTATTTCCACATTTATAAGACAATTAAAACTCTCCTTTCCCAGGCATAGCACATATTTCTTGTGGTCTGCAGCCCTGAGTCTGTTGTGTCTCAATCTCATGGATCTTTAGCTCTTGGTGATCATTTCGTTATTTCACTGTGTTTACAAATTTTATCGTGGTTCTTTTTTATCCATGAGTCTGTTGTCGTAGATTTTGTCAGACAAGGTTCATGAAAGAGTCTTAGTAAAACGTATCTCTAGCATTGGTGTCTTGTTATTGTTAGATGGGAGCAAGACAGGGAAGTATTTTGTATTTAAGTTGTCTATGTCCCAGGCACCTCATTCTTGTCCATATTGTTCTCCACGTTTGAATTTCTGTGTCTTTGTGATAGAGGTGCTTTGAGAAAGTTCTTTTTTGTTAAGCCCCATTCATTCCCTGAATCTTTTATTGACAAGTTTTCATGTATTTAAATAAAAGAGAAAAATAAAAGAAAACCCATTCACCTTTTTTTTTTTATAAATACGTGATACACTTTGATATAACTATCAGTGGTTTTTACTCTGAATTTGAAGATATGGATAATTAAAAAGGAGCAAAGAGTTAGATCTTCTTCCCCTTTTCGGTTAGTAGCACCTCTTCACCTGTGCCAAAGAAGAAATGTCATAGCAAGAATAAAGTGGAAATGATGGCAACCCTTAGATTTTTGAGTTTGAAAGCCCATTCTGTGGTTGAATAAGTTTATGTATTCAGAAATCACAGATTTGTATAAATGGGAGGGGTGAGGAAGGAAACATTATTTTGGAGACTTGAAAGGACGGAGACTTGTGTGTAGGCAGAAAGAAGGCCAAGCATTGATTCGGCCTGGGGGTGGGGATGGGGATGGGCAGGTGAGAGTGTAGAGCTGCACCTCAGGAGATGCAGTGCACAGCATCAGCTCACTTTTGCTTCACCTTTGAGGTGTAGAGTGTTACTGCTATAGGTCAGAGGTCCAAAAATAATTTTTTATACCAACAAACTGGCTGTATTGTTCTGTCCTACTCTCCTGTCTTTGCTTGACCAGCCTCAAAATAGTCACATTCATTTTAATATCCTAGTATATTCATAACAGCCTAAGTGGAGGGCTTTATCCAGGATAGGCAAAGGGGCAGCAGAACCAGCATGGAAGGCAAGCCCTCACCTAATCCACCTTTTTATCAGGTAAGATTTAATGAAAGTAGCTCGATTCTTGGTTAAAAATAAACAAATTGTATTTAATGGAAGGTATAGTAGGAATCTCAAAGAAGGGTAATGTTCCAAGTATGTTTTCTAAAGAAAAAATAATGTTCTATAGCTGACAACTGTCAGAACATTGTTCACTATCCATTTCATTAACCTCAAGGTTTAAGGCCATTGGTTTAGACTTTATTAAATGCCACAACCTGAATACTTCTAATGATTACCTCCAGGACTAATTTTCAATCTCAAAATAAATACTACATTTATTCATTTATTTTGTGTCTGTTACATCAAGGTAGGTGGGGTGTTAGTGTATGTATGTACATATGGAAGTCAGATAATAATATCTAGGACTTCTGTCTTCCACCTTGTGGGACACAGGGATTGAACTCTGATCCCTAGGCTTGTGGCAGGAACCTCTACCCACTGAAGCAATTTTCCAGTCTTTTGCTGATCTTGCTAAGGATAATTTACCAAAAGTAGAGATTTTATTCTTATTCCCGAAAGAATAGGGGATCAGATAGAACTATAAATATGTCTCACTTTGTGTAGTTAATATGCAGAAACTGATATTTGGAAGTATTTAAAGCCACCTAACTTTAATAAAATATTTGAATCAAAGGAAAAAATAAACAGAATAAAGACCAAGAAACAGAAAATAATCTTGAGTAACCTGGTCTCACTGCTTTTTGCTAAAGAACATTCATTAAGTGGCCCTTAGTGATTTAAATATATTTTCTTTTATTCCAGAATAGGCTTAAGCCCTATAGTTGCTTTTTCATGTGGCATGTCTTATGCTTAGGTTTCTAGGCGAGTGTAAAATATAAGACTTCTAAACATGCAGCATGAACAACATCAAGTAGTAGAAATTCACTGTATGAATGGATAGAACTCTTTTCAGTCATAAGGTCATAGGTGAAAGCAATCTCTCTATTGTTCTGAAAGGATATGGTCAGCTGCATCACAAGCTCCATGAAGGGAACTGAGAAATAAAGATTAGAAACCACAGGGACTTTTCAGAGAGCTAGTGAAGGCCCGCTTCCCCAAAGTTCAGTTACTAGCTTCCATTTGAGCTATGATAGTTGTAATGCAAAACAGGCCATGTAGATGAACTGGTCTGTCATTGCAAGCATTTCTGTTAAGGTCCAAGATACCCAAGCACCCGTCCTGTAGTTGTATAGGACATGAAAATGTCTTTGGTGAGAAAGGCAATGTTCTCTACAAGCACTGTGCAACTCACTAGACCAAATCCAGCGACGATAGAGAGATTATCATGAGAATGAAGTCACACCCCAGGCTGAGAACCTACTGGCATTTGACAGTTGCTGGGAGAGGGAGAGAGTAAGGTCTTAAAGCGTGTTGTCTTTGGTAGGTTGATTCATGGTAGAAGAATACATCATCCAAGTCAGTGAGGAATTGAGGGAAGGAGAGAATTTGATAACAACAAAAACATTGAGAAGTGATCCTCCTGTGGTTTGAGTCTTAAGATCACAGTCAGCTTGGACCCTTAATATGAGGCCTTAAACCGGGCTAATGATTATGATGAGTTTCCTGTTTTTGTCACAAGTCCTAACCAAAGCCAATTATTTTTGCCTAGTATTTTGACATGAACTATGTTGAACATTTACTGAAGGAAGGATAGAGTAATGCCAGGAATAGGCATAGTGGCATTTCACCAGCATTCTTGAGAAGTCAAGGTTTTAAAATGAGTATCATCTCTGTGGTCTATATTGCTAAAGGCCATAGTATTCTGAATGTCAACTTTAATAGCATTCTCAGTGTCAATTATTATTTATTTTTGCTTTTTACTTTTCAGTTGATGTCTCCAAAACTATATTGCTTAACAGATTGTTTCAATCTCTATGCACATAAGACCAGCCATATTACATGTAGGGATTGAGCCATATTACATGTAGCATGCTTTCAAATCATGGCTGTGTTTTTAATCTATTTGTACTGATCCATGTAGCTATTCATTTACCTGTATATTTGAGCTGTTGTTGCTTTATCAATTTCTACTGTAAAATTCTGGTGAGCATGTGTGTATATCACTTAGGGGTTCACTCTCCCAACATTTGGCTATGTTCATCATTTTCCTAGGTGTTGGAAATGCTTAACCTAAATACGTTATCAATTGGTAATTAATCAGAGTTGGAACTGGTGTCCTATAATAGTAGGTCTTAAATCTACCCTTTCCCCACAAGTATAAAATTTGGTTGCGCCACATCTGGAAAAACTGAGTCTATATTTCATTTATTTATGGCCTGAACCTATAACACACAGTACTTCCTGGCACATGAGTGCTTGTAATTTGTTGTTTGAAATGTGTTACCTAAGCAAAGTCAGAAAGAGAGAGAGAGAGAGAGAGAGAGAGAGAGAGAGAGAGAGAGAGAGAGAGAGAGAGAGAGAAGAGAGAGAGAGAGAGAGAAATGCTGTTACATTCTGCCCTTCCTCTGATATCATCCCTCTTTTTATTCCTCCTTTAGTAAAACTTCCTCCCCTAGATTTTGCTGCATAAAGAATTTATATTTATGAGAGGTTAATGAGAAAACTCTAGTCAAGGATAATTTAAAAAAATCCTCTGACATCGCATAGGGAAATAATCACTAATAGGACTCTGTTTAGCTCAAGGTCATTTTGATGTTATAACTTACATGGTTTGGGAGGTGGTTTTGGTTTATTATAGTTCCAGTAGGATGGCAACAGATCTTGACAATCAATGTAGCCAAGTGTTAAGACACAGAGCATCAGGAGCTGAAGGAAGAAACATGGAGCGCTCCCATAGAACCCTGACTCTTCATGGTAAAGGGCACACAAGGAGGAGTCTGAGCCCTGACCTGATGACTGGCCTCCCTTTGTTCTGTAACAAGGATCTGTGGCCATAAAATGTAAAGAATGCAACCTCAGTTGTCCAACCAAGAGCTCTCACCAAGATGTTCTTTTGAAAGACTAGAAAACACATATTGCTATCCCCTGTGTGCTGTGATTCTCAGATGCTTGTCATTATAATTATTAGCAATAATTGTACAAACAAGTGAGATTCATTGTGACATTCCAAAAGCATGTGCGATCGTGCATTAGTCACACCCATTCCCCTTTACTCCCAACTCTCTGGATCCCTCCCCAATTCACAACCTTGCCTTCTCCTCAGCCTTGCTCTCTTCCTCTCCTTTCTCCCTATCCGGTTTTGTTTTCACCTAGGTGAGAAAACATTTTATACATACCTTTGTGTCTTTTTAAATTGTACTTAACATGCTGGCTTCCAGTTTAATCTATTTGATCTACAAGTTTAATCTATTGTATCTACTTTTTCTTCAAATGACAAGATTTCATTTTTTCTTCCTGGTTGAATAACGATTTATTGTGCCCTTTATTTCACATTTTCAGGGCTCTAGTTTAATAGCTTGGCAGTCGTCAATAGTGCTGATTCAGTATCTTGGCTACTGTGACTGCTTGCTCTATAATACCTGTGTGTGCAGGTATGTACTCTCAACTTGGACCTCATTTCCTTTGATTTTATGCTCAGGACTGTTATAGCTGGATGATGTACTACTCATATATTTAGTTTTTATGTGGAACCTCTGTATCAATTTCCATAATGCCTAGACTTTGATATTTCTACCAACAGTATATAAAGATTCTTTTAAAATTGTTTTTTTCTTATTTTTTACCAAACCACTCCAGCATTTGTTACTTTAAAAATGGTAGCTGTTCTGGCTAGTGTCAAATGGAATTTAAATATCATATTTATTCCGCTTTCTTTGAGAGATGAAGAAATCAAACATATTTCACGATCGTTGTCTATTTGTGGTTCTTTGAGACCTGTCTTATGCATATCATTTGCCATTAATCTGATCACAGACTTTTTAGGCTTAAAGACAGCAGTGATGTGAAAAGGAGGATACTGAGGGGGCAATCAGTAGTTCTGCAGAAGTCTGAGAACAAATTGCACGGTCCAGATAAACCAAGTGCCCTTGTCCTCAGGACACTGTGGTGAGAGAATTCTATTCTAGCAAGTGTAACCACATGGCATATTCTACTTTCTTGAGCTATGGTTAAGTGACACTTAGATGCTCCACCTGGTATTGTTTTGACCCAAAAGGAATGTCTCTGCTCCTGCTCCAGTCGCTTCTGTTAACTTTATATCTTACCTGAATGAAGCCTGTAGTCCAACAGACAACTTAGAAACACAGGCAAGGCACAGGCAGGGAAGGTAGAGCCAGGGCAGACAAGCAGGGTGGGGTGGGGTTGGGTGAAGGGTGGAAGCCTGAATGTTGTTTTGTTCTAATATTATTGTCTAGTCAAGATCCAAGACACTGTCCCTCTCTGGTTGCTGTGTACTCTCTGCTTTGTAACTCAGAAGTGTTTATCACGACAAGCTGTGAGCAGATGGTCTGGAAAGAGAAGAGAAACTTGACCCACTGAGATGTCACTTAGACAGCTGAGGCCAGTATTTCACCAGATGCCCAAACTTTTTAACCCATCAAGAGCCTGTGAAGATCACTCATTTTTTCTACATGCTAACACTGCAATTAAAAAAATTAGTTACTAGCAGTTAATTACAAGATACACCATATTTTATAGTTAAATTTGTATTTAGTTTCCTATTTATGCATTCATCCTTCCAGAGAGATGGGTGACCAGGACAAAAATTATTATAAATAACTGGTGAGGAAACAGAGGTTCAACTTGTCCGTAGTCACAGAGGAAGAAGTTAGACGAGCGAAGGAGTAAGAAGTCAGGTGGGATTTTCTTAGCCACTGACTCCCATCTCTCTACTCAACACATGGGAGGGTGATGTGTAAAGAGACAAAGGTTTACGGCTGCCAATAGTAAGTTAGAATTCATGTAGCGTTTGACTTCAGATCATCTTACTACAGTCTTAAGGTCTCTCCTACCAGACCTCTAGGTTCCTGCCTAACAATGTCCCAACATGCCCGACTCACTAGCTGGCAAGGCAGCAATCCAGTGTTCTGGCTAAAGATGAAGGGGAAGTCGGACATCCATGTTCTACCCAGTCATCCTGTACAATTGTGTCAAGCTTCAAAAGGCTGCATGGCTTTTAATAAGTAAATAGCTTACCTGAAAGATTGAAATCAAACATTCTTGGTAATTGTCAGAATTGCTCAACTTTCTACTTTTTTAAAAAAGTCTTTCTCTTTGATATTATCACTCTACCAACATTGAGAGAAAACATTTTTTAAATTATTCTTAAGAGAAAATAAAACAGTTGAGGAGAGTAAATTGAAGAAAAGACCAGTGGTGTGGTAGTTAAGTAGCCAAGACCTGAATGTAGGCCACATTACTACTTTAAAATCTATGATCCTCAATTTGTTTTCTTGTGTAAATGAGACTACTCATACCTTCTGAGTAGTAAGCATTATACATACTTGTTAAGGACATAATGGCTGCAAGAAACTAACTATTTCAAGGGAAAAGGATAAGGTAGGTATTCTTTAAGGTTACATCTGAGCTGCCTTCCTATTTCAATTTTTTTGCCACGAATATTTCTTCTACATGTGCCAGCTCTCCTTCAGGTAGTTCCTGGGAAAATTCTCTGGACATCTCTAGACAAGCATGCCCTGACTTTTGTTTGGTTGTGGTTGGGTTTTTCTTAGCTGGGTGGGATGGTGCTGTTGAACTCACAGTAATAAATCTCCCCACGTTCATGATAACCAAATGACCCTGGTACGGGCTGCTGGACCAAAGCTTGGGATCTATGCCACTCAGAACACCTCTGAGCTGAAGATTACTCTCCTGACTCTCAGAAGTGTGGATGGTATCCCTGAGATTCCCCAACTCTCTGCTGGTTTACATTTCAGAGAATGAAAAAACATGCTTTGGAATGAACCCTATGCTGATATCCTGGCTGGAATTGGTGTTGCTAATACATGATAATGTATTAACTCATGTAAATTTACTAATCTTTCTAAGGTAGGCAGAGAAGCCAATGTTGTATAACATGCTTAAGGTTATCTCAAAACTAAGTTTGAACCTAAAGGATCTGTTCAGTGACGAGGATGCCTTACATAATTTTCTTTCTCTCCCATGGCTGTGGTTCACTCTGAATGAAACAGCACTTCCCGGTGATAGCTGCACCCTAAGGGGCGGGCATATACACTTTTGGTGCATGGGTAGAATTGCAACACAAGATTTAGAAGAATAGAGATTGAACTACCTCAGTGCCACCTCCCTGAGGACTAGCTCTCACAATACTGAGAGTTGCCATGCAAGCTGCCAAGGGAGAAAAGCAATCAATAGCCTACCCAGTTGGAAGGTCTCGTCACAGTAGTAACCAGCCCGAAAAGATGGTGTAAGAAATGTCTTTCTGTCTTGGGGATAACCAACAGCTGCTTAATTGGACTTTCGAGCAGTAAAGTCAGAAGAAATACAGACCTGGCACTGTCAACTTACTCCACTCCCTAGATTCTAGACTCCATAGACTCTAGAATGAGAGCCTACTGCTGCCATTTTCCTAAGCAAATGTCCTTCCTAATGCCACTTTAAATACCTATCACTGTACCCACAGAGATGTTCAGCTCTCACCCAGCCAGAAGTTATGACAGTGATCTAGAACGGGTCAAAATGCAGAAAATAAATGACAGTGGTGTGCCCAGCCCCAGTGAGTCATGTACTATGCAGTTACTAAACCTAAGCTTCCCTCTCTTATCTGCAGAATGCTATCTCACAGCAGCTGAACTCACAAAGTCTCAAAATATTGTCACTTAAACAAGACCTGCACAGTGACAACACTGACTGATATGCCAATGTGGATGGGAAAATCTCCCAAGGCTGCTTTTCCAGATGAAGGGAACCAGCATCTGTTTTCCCCAGGGATGAACCTCTTGATAGGTTAGCAAACCACAGCTGGTCATCTCTACACGAGTTTATAGATAAGCAACACCAAATACATGCAGTAGGGTACACCCATGCATGCATGCATACATACATATGTGTACTCATTATACATTCACATGTGCCATATACATATAGGTAATGAAAGAAGGGGAGACGGAATTGAAAGGGGCTGAGGGAACTCAGGAGTTGAAGGGAAGACAAGGTGGAGTAAAAATGGCTTAACTACAGCACTCAAATGTAGAATTCTAAGAAAAAATAAAGGCAAAGCAAGGTGTGGTAGTTAATACACCTGTCAACACTGTCTCTTTTATTAAACCTGTAGAGTAACTTGGATTGCCTTTGACCTTTTATTTTGTATTGAACATTTTTTTTATTTTATTTGCATTTTCCTAGTAGGGAAACATATTTTAACATTTATAAGCAATCTTTATTTTCTCTTTGTTCTAAGATTTTTGTCCAATTTTAGGAGAATTTTTCCTCCACTGATTTCCACGAGTCTCTGGGGACAAACTGTGGTAACTTTTTAAAAACTCTTGCCCTGCTATTTTATTTTGTCAGTGTTATTATTATTAAATGGAGCTTATGAAAATATTAATGATGTTTATACAATTTTAATAACATTTTATAAAATTTAATGAAAATTTCAATTTTTATTTGATAATATATTTTCCTACATGGGTTCTTGCAAATTTGCTGCCCATCACTGATAAGTTTTGAGTATGCTCTGTTGTCCATATCTCTCATTAGAATGTGGTTCCAAGTGTTTTCATATTAGTGAGATTTATAAATTGGTAAAAATCCAAATTATTTTACAAAAACAGTTTGAATTTGATTTTGCTTTTTTGTGTGATGAAGACAGTTTCATCATGTAGTCCTGGCTGGACTTGAACTCACAGAGATCCACCTTCATCTGCATCTCAAATGCTGGCATTAAAGGCTTGTGCCACCATGCCTTGCTCTATTTTAATTTCTAATGTTACTTTAAAAATAAAATCTGTATTCTTGTATTAGGATCATACTGTGGCTTTCAAAGTGCTCTCCTACATAGGGAAGCTTCTCATAGCTATTTAATAATAACTGTGGAATTGACAGCCCTAGTTTCTTATAATATACTTGGAATATTCCTTCTAAATAAATGTTAGGGAAATGTTTTCCAAAATAAGACAGAGTGCTTTGTTTTCTATAACACACATAGACACACACACACACACACACACACACACACACACATATTTTTACAATATAGAATAAACTAATATTGCCCTAGAAGAGAGGTTCTCAGCCTGTGGGTCATGACCCCTTTGAGAGTCAAACAAGGTTTCACATTGTTTCCCTAAGACCATAAGAAAATACAGATATTTACATTACAATTAATAATAGTAGCAAAATTATAAGCAAAACATAAAAGCAATATTATTTAGTAGCAACAAAATTAATTTTGTGGTTATGGGGTCATCTGCAACATGGGGAATTGGGCTAAAGGGTTTGAAACAGCTTTCAAAAAATGATCTTACTTAGGAGGGTGAGGCAAGAAGATGAGAATTCAAGGTCAATCTGGCATACATTGAAGGATACTGTCTTAGAGATGGGGCTAACCAAACATTAATCAGTTATTATATTATAAACGCATTCAACACAGTTTATAAGAAATAAATTTCCAGGTATGATTCATAATAATTGAAAGAATAAGACATCTTTGAGGAAGAATTGTGTTACACTAAAATACAAAATGACGGTCTCTAGAATAATTAAAAATCTCTCTTCTAATTAAGTACTGAACAAAGGAGGCAGAGAAAATTTACCAAAATGCATGTAGAATAGTATTTCTGATAATAAGCAAATGTTCCACCTAAGAACCCAGGACAAAGCAGTCTTTCCTTCTCTACTACACAATGTTTTCATATCTCCACAATTTGTTTTCTATATGTTAGAATTTAAAATGAAGAGAGAAAATAATCAGTGCATTCCAAGTACAGTAGAGGTGTGTATGGTTATTCCATTGATTCATTCATTAAATAAAAAGGAAGAATAATGACAACGGAAGAAAAGTATATAAATTGCAGAGTAAAAATAGTCACTTCACTAGAAGGGCTTCTGGGAAAAAATGAAGAATTTTAGGTACGTAAATACACAGGTAAATCAGTGATATCTTGACATGGCCCATGTAACTTTCCCAGGTTCAATATCGAGAGAAGAGCAAATGCAGTAAACTCCTGACAAAGCACCTTTGTTGCTGAAATTAGCGTTCCCTTTCCCCCCTCCAGGATCCTCACTGCCCAGTCTTCTATCTGAGTCGGCTACTAATCTTATATCACTTCTCGTAGAAAAATAAAACCAAACCCAGCACTCTTCACATGGTGTTTTCAAATATTTGACTTGCTTTTCAGAATAAAAAAGAGTCTTTTATTTACACTTATGTTAGTTAGCTATAGATATATAATCAAACTCTACTAAAAGGAGCAGAATAAGAAATTCTTTATTCCAAGTCTGAACAGGTCTATCTGAGGGGTTTTGTGTTGGGATTACCCTAGAACAGTGAGGGTAGGTTAGCCCTGATCCATCAGCCTGGCAAAGGAATGTCTGACTGTGGAGAACCTCACTGAAGATACTGAGAAACCAGTGTTAGGCCCTGGGAGTGGTTTTCACTAAATGAACAGTGTTTGCTTATCCACACTCTTACATTTCTATGTTTGTTAATACCATTTATTTGGTTTATATATTTTTAAGTTATTCAACTCATCTTTGATTCTTGTATGTACCCCTTCTAAACTTCTGATATTTCTGGTCCATAGTAAAGTTTGAGACCCGCCGCTTGCAAGAAGTCTGGTGGCAGGGAGAGCTGTGTGTGGCAGAGAGAAATACATCTGTTCTATCATCCTTCTCACCTTCATAGTCTCCGAGTCTCATTGAAGTCGGCAGAGTCTCCTCTGTAGACTGACATCAGAGAGCTGGGTGCTGTGTACTAGCGGGACGGAGGTTTGCGCTGCTGGCAAAGACTCCCCCAAGCATCAGTTTATACTCTTACCTCCCCAGGCTTTTCCAAGGCCTATCGGCAGAGCACAAAGCTTCCTGGAAAATGTCAAGGTCTGAGTTGTTGAAAGAAGGTTTGGGCTGAGTAAGTGAAGTGCAGAATCTTTGGCTTCCCTGCTTAGCCCTTCTCATTTCAGCAGGAGAGAAGCCTGAGAGTCTGTCGGCAGAAATTGCCTCTCGTCTGCCTCTGTGATTTGCCCGCTAGCTGAGGGAAGAGCAGCGCTGTGGCCTGATGGCTTTCTGTTCAGCATTCTTTCCATGGGTTGTAGGTGGGGTGAATTTTTTTTAAGCACTGTGGTTTACAACTTTGTCTATACATTAAAAATTTTGTCATAAAATTTAACAAAATAAACCAAATCCCTTGGTCTATTAAACTATATCATTGAGAATGGAAACAGGTATAGGTTTTTAAGAAAGTTCTTATATAATACTTATTTATGAATATCTTGACCAAGAAACATTTGGCAAAGGCTCAATATTAGGATTGCATTAGATACCTTGTGGCTCCATTGACAGCCGTACTATTGGACACCTAGTGAAGTTAGCTAGCCCAGGCCTCCGGCAAATGGCAGGATCCCTCTGACTAAACTAAAGATCCTGCTGACTGAAATACCATGATTCTGTGCAACCCAGAACCTCTACCAACTGGAGCAGTGGTAATCCGATGAGATGGGCAAAAAACCAAATGCAAAAAACTGAATCCTGAAGATAGATGGTTCATTAATGATAATTATAAATGGTAAAAGAGAACTGAGGCAGTAGAAAAGGATTCATATAATCAATGAAGCAAGTTCCTAATGCATCCTGAGCTGTTCACTTGAAACTGTTTCACACTGAGGAGAGAGTACTACCCAGGAGTAAATGTTCCTCAAGATTGCCAGGGATACAGACACTACAGTAAAGGAGAAAGCAACTGGTGTCTCAATTTATATATATTTTTTCTTACTCTAGCCTCTCAGCAAATGCAGTCGTATGTCTAACCAATTGTAATACATCACAGAAGGGACTCAGCAATCAGGCTCCAGAGGATTCTGTAGTAGGTTCTCTAAGTGAAACTCTAGTCTCTTGGCCAGCAAGATAAGGAAGTAATTGTATTCTAACCCAATTATCTGATCTGCTGCCTGATTTTTCTAGAAATCAAATGTTATCCCTTCTTCCATCAACAAAAACAAGGGTCACATACACATACACTAGGGAGGAAAATGGCCATTATTATTAAATATTATCTTCGTCAGTCAAAAGAACATTTGGTTCTGAGCTATACATTTTTTAAAATATACAATTATGTTGTGTAAAGCAAGGCTTTTCTTTCCTCAGGGTACTGGATTCCCCTCTTTCCCAGCAGAGCTTTCTAATGACTTCCTGCTGGCCCCAGTGGCCTTGGCTAAAAGGACTTGGCCTTGTCTTCTGTCTGCTCTGCAGTGATCCTAGCCCATCCCTTTCCTTCTCACTCTTTCTCAATCTGATTATTGAAATCTCAACATATCCCTATCTTCACACAGATGGCTTCCTCCTCCTTCATATCAACATGACTAACTACTCTTCTCTGTCACAGATCCACTTTGTTTTGTTCTGGAAGTCTGTTCTGCTGATTCTCTAAAAATTTATTTTGCATGTTAGTCTCTCTCTCTCTCTCTCTCTCTCTCTCTCTCTCTCTCTCTGTCCATGTTTGTGTTTGTGTGTGTGTGTGTGTGTGTGTGTGTGTGTGTGTGTTTGTGCACACAAGGAAATCTCATCCATTGACTCACTGGCTTTGCTGTGGTAGGTGGCACGTGGTGAGTGCTGGCATAATGAATTTTTAAATTCTTTGACAATGTTGTATATCTATCTCTACAGTGAACCTTGGTCATATTCACTTCGCACTCATTTCAACTCCCCTGGACCCTGCTTATATACCTCCGTCACAACTTCATGCCCTCTTCTTACTGATAACTCACCTAGATCAATCTAAACCCCCAGGAGCACATGAGTATGGAATCAATCTGTACAGGCATGGATGACCTACCAGTGATCAAAGAAAAATGGTTCTCTCTAGGTGGGACAATTATCATGATTGTGACAACACAGTGTGATGTTCTGTTATTCTATCTAGTACAGTTAGGTACTGTGCGTGTCTCCTCTGTTCAGATTTACATGGTTCTAGACAGTTCTATTTTGGTACAGTTCAGATCTATTCAATTCTGTTTCATTTGCTTGCTTTAGTTTACCTCTGTTCTGCTTGATTCTATTCAGTTCATTTCTACTTTGGAGAAAGTGGGTCACTCCAATGTGAATGGCCATACTTGTCCCGCACAGGCAGCATCCACATCCAACCTATGTACCACTTTATAAACTCACAAACTTGCACATGTGTGTGTATGTGTGAGTACATGCATGCATATACCACACACACACAAACACAGAGAAACACACAGAGATGTATTGATTGTATCATTTATATTCCTTTAGAGAACATTGTCTAATAACAATATAAACAAATTAAAAAGTGTGTGTACATAATTTTAAAGATAATTTTAACATTTATTTATAAATTCAGACCTAGTTTAAAAAAGTTCTCAAAAATAAGAAAAAAATGCTTTGCTCTTGTTATGGTGATTATCTGAACATTTTTAAATCTGTTTGAGTGGTAAAATTTGCCTTGAGAAAAATAGTGTTCTGACTTGTGTCACACCTCTTTTTTGAGAGTCAAAAAAAAAAAAAAATCACTTATGGCCATATACCCACCTCTGAGTTCTAACTCATCAGTAAAGATGGGTTTGAACTAAACACCCAGTTCCGGATTGTGGGGATCCATTCATATTCTGAGACACAATCAACTCTCTCAACCAAATACAATCACATGTCTGTTCTTAGAGACTGCAGGGAAGGAGCCCTTTTCCCTTTGCCTTTTTGAACACTGCACACATGTCAGCCGTATTATTTTACATTGTGTGGTGGACATATCATTCCTCTCCTTAATATCATGGGGAATTTAGAAACAGGCATTGGACACTTGTTTCTGACAGAGGAGGCACTTTACTGTTAGCTTTTGACAGAAGCAGTGCTAAGATATTTGTCATAGAATGTGTGCACAATAAATTTAATGTCGATTACACCCAAACATTTGAAAAATTAATATATAGTATCCTCATTGCCTCTGTTTAAGAAAGGACTTGCTTAGCTAGTCTGAAAACAGTAAACAGAAAGGATTTGGTAATATACAGCAATACATATTTGAACTTGTATTATCTAAATTATCATAAATTAAAGAAACCCACAAACAATAGCAGATTCTATTTGCAGCAAAATACCTGGACACAATACCTGTATATACAAAGAGCTCTTAAAATAATCTTTAAAATGGAAGACAACATGATAAAGAAATGTATTAACTGTTTATATATGCAAATTTCAACAGGATGTAACCAAATGTTCATTAACATATAAAAGATTATCCAGTTAATTAGTAATCAGAAAAATGCAAATGAAAAGAACAATGAAATTACCTTCTTAAATGCTTTGGAAAAAATGTGTAAAGTCAAGCAATACTTTGCTGAGAGTGTGGTATGAGGAATAATCTCACATATTTTTAGTGGGAGTATAAATTTGTTGGCATTTTGAAAAAACATGTTTGGCATTTTCCAGTAAAATTGAAAACATTCATAACTTATTATCCAGAAATTCCTCCTCTAGGTATATAATCTAGAAAAACATCTTGCAGATATCAACTGAGATTTATTTTCAAGGCCGTGGGTGTCAAGATTTTATTCCTTGTCTCAAATGAAAAATCACCCGAATGTCCACCCACTGTGGCATGGATAAATGGTAACATAATCATACAATAAAATAGTAGTCAATGATGCAAACAAGGATGATTTTAGACAGCACTCATGCATACACTATAAAGAAGATGTGCATGGTGGCAAAGACCTTTAATACTGGCACTGTGAGGGCTGAGGCAGGATAAGTGTGCCCAGATTAAGGCCAGCCTAGCTACAAAGCAATTGGCCAATTCTCTAAGACCACAAAGCAAGATCCTGTCTCAAAACATTAAAAAGATGAAAAGCAAAGATACTGCTAAATATAAAATCAATATAAAGAGTAGCATTCTGTTTATAGATCGTTCAAGAGCTGACCTATATTGACTGGCGGAATGCTTGAGGAACAAATGCTGAAGAAAAGATGCTAGTGGCTATACCAGAACTTTAGATAGCTGGTGTGTCTAGGAGGAGAGTGAGGGCTGTTGGTATGAGGGCCATACGAGGGACCTCCTGCTGTGCCCCCAATATTTGACTACTTAATATAGTGGTAATTGAGGTCTGGCTGTATTTCAAAATGTAAAACTTGAGATCATAGTGAATCAAAGACCTTAATTTGAGACCTGAAATGTTGAGACTTCCAGGGAAAAAGAACATACGCAATACGCTTAGATATATAGGAACAAAACTTTCTGATCAGTATTCCAACATAGTAATTATTTCCAAAAATCAATAAATGGTACTATGCAAAAGTAAAACCTTTCTGCATGGCAAAGGGAAGCAGCCATAGAGAAAACAGACAGCCCGTGGAGTGGGAGAAAACTGCTGCGAACTTCATCTCCGACAGGTGGTTGACATCTAGACTATGTAAAGAATGGGAAAAGTTAAAAACCAGGGACTCAAAACTGCCAGGTCACAGATGGGCCAATCAAATGGACAATGACGAAAGAGATGGTGAAGATACAGGCAAAGAGGAGCCCTGATTCATGGCTGGAAGAAAGATAATCTAGTTTAGCTGTTCTGAAAATCAGTGGAGAAGTTACCAGAAAAATTCAAAACTTAAAAGCTTCAGAGTAGAACTTCCAGATAACCCAGTTACATATCCCCTGGACACATCACCAAGAACACTATATCTTACTACAGAGATACTTGTTCATTTATGTTTATCACTGCGTTATATATGCAGTTTCAGGGAAGTGGAGAAAAGCTAGCTACCCATTAACAGATACATACATGCAATAGAATCATATTCATATGTAAAGGAAGAGAACAGAATAAAATTTGTAGGAAAATGAATGGAGCTTGGTGTATGTAGTTTATGCTATAGCCTTACTCTGGGACTGACTGAGCTACCAGCCCCCATACAGCTTCCCTTTTGCTCTACCTGCCTTTAGCTCTGAGAGGTGTCCACGCTGCCAGCCCTGTCCCAGCTTCCCTTCAATCTGTTGATAAAAGACCCACACACAGTTTGTTTCTTTACAACTTGCCTTCTTGGCAAAATTGCTGGGCGTTACTATTTCCCACATGGAAAGGCATACTCTTATTATTTTTATTTCTGTCTCTCTACCTGCCCTAAACTTCAGTGGCTAGTCCTACCCAGCCCCTGACAAACATTCATGACCACCTGACATTGTGGTGGCCACAGGCCCCAGGTCCCCCTGAGACCTCACATCATTGCTGTGTTCTTCCTCCAAAGAATGGCAGAAAAACTACCCTTTTCTTTCTTGTGTCCACCTTTTACTCCTGGAACTTAGAAATCCCACCTGTACCTTCTGCCCAGTAATTAGCCCCTGGCTTTCATTACTGACAAATCAAGAACCAACTGGGGAACAGGACCTTAGCATCAGAATTGCCCCCTTCAGAAGCTAAAGAGATTTATATAAAGTGAGAAAACTTAGATTCAGAGAGACAAAAATTTCATGTTCTCTCTCACATGTAGATCCTAGTTCACAATCATTATGTATATGAATATAAGTTGGGGTGAGTATGGGCTATGAAACTAGAAAGGAGGCCAAAATGGGGGGGTAGTAAAGGGGAGAAGAGGAAGCCAAAAGGGGATGGAGAGGATACATGGGACATGAAATCAGAAAAGAGTCTATGGGGATGGTGGAATAGTATAAGACGATGTTAGGGATATCGAGATAAAGATCAGGGAAGGTGAATCAATGATACAACTTTTTGTTTCAAATGTAGTGTAATAAAACATAATACTGAATACACTGACTGCAGAAATATTAAAATTTAGTTACAATATTTATCATACCTTTTCTGTGTATATTGTAGCAACAACAAATGAGTAATTAATGATCAATGACATCATTATAGGGGGAACAGAAGGCTCCTAGAGTTTATATAATAACAAATTGCATATGTATACACTAAATGAAGATAAAAGTAAAATTGTCTAAGGGAGGGGATTAATTGTCTAAGGGAGGGGGATTAATTCTGGGAATTGGGGGGCAAGACTCAGGGGAAGATGTATATATATAAATATTAGAAACTAAAAAGGTACAAGAGACATAATCAAATGTATTATTCTATATTTTATTTACAAAACTAATTAAAATTTTAAATGAAGGAAAAACTTGTGGCAAGGCCTGTGCATAATTCTTTTCCTGATGGTCACTGTGACTTTTATAGCTTCAGGTTGTTTGTGAGCCAGAGAGTGAATGAAGGCTGGAAATACAAGAGGGCTTGGATGACGTTCTCTCCTAAGGAAGGCAAAGAAGCAAGGTTCACAGAACAGTGTGGAGCTGTGTGCTGAGTTCTTGCCTAGCACACATTAGGCCCTGAGTCTGACTCCAGGCTCTACAAACAATAAGTGTAATGAAATTTGATTCCAGGATAAACACTGAAAGGAGCATGGGGCATCTGAAGATAGGAATTCAGATATCTGACTAAAAACTTTTCACATTGTTTCTTAATATATCTCAGTGCCCTTAGAGAAAGTTTCTCCTAAGAAAATCTACTTTGTAAATAGAAAATTCCACCTAGAAAGAAACTATTCAGTGAATTAAGATATTGGGATTTTTATTAACTAGTCTTTGGCTCTTGGAGGAATCATTGTTTGTCCAGATGAAAAAGTTCATTAAAACTATATATGTATACTTATATACCAAATTACCTGTATTATTTTTTTTTGTTATTTTTGAGATGGTATTTTAGTTACATTTTCCCTTCCCTTTTCTCCCTCCAAATCTTCTCATACATTCTTCCCTGCTTCCCTTCAAATTCATAGCCTCTTCCCGCATAAACTGATTGTGTATATCTATATGCATTTGTATGTACACATATATTACTGTCTGTTGTTCCTTGTGTAGGATTGAGGCCTCAGAATTTTCTCTGTCAAATTTGACGTGTTCTTTGGTGTTCTTCTCACTCAGCTCACATTTTGGTGGTTATGTTGATCATGTTGGAGAATTTAAGGATGTAGTTTCTGATGTCACATGGAGACTAAGTCTCACAGAGACATCCTCAGTCCTCTGGTTCTTACAGTCTACCCCTTCTATAATGCTCTTCTATATATAGGAGTATTTCATATATATTCACTAAGACAATGCTTCGAAGCTCTATATATTGATAGGTTGTAGTTTTCTATAATGTTATCTATCTGTTACAAGTTTCTCTGATGTCCAGTGAAGACTACAGTTATGTGTAGGTATGAGAACAACTTTTTTATAGATTGTAATTATGGATTATGCTGGTTTAGTAAATTAGCGCTTATAGATTCTCCTCCACTAATCATGGTTTTATGAGCACTGAGTAGTTAACTAGGTCTTCAAGAACAAGCATGGTACTCCTTTTGTTTAGTGGGTCTTAAGTTCAATTAGAGAGCAGTTGGTTACCACCAAGGTCCGTGTGCCACTACTGTACCCATGGGATTATTGTGCCATGCTGTCTGTGGATGGGATTAATAGACAGGATAGGGAATTTTTTTTTTGGTTCTGTTTACATTTTATTGACTCAGGGTTAGCCTCATCCCTCCCTCCCCAGTACCCTTCCCCTACCACAGGATAGGAAATTTTTAATTGACAGTTTTCTTTTGGTGTCTATCTGTTTGCTCATGGTAATGTGTATATTTGAGATCCACACATAATAACAAAGATGGAGAAACCCACTTTAATCCCAAACGAGAAGAGTCTTAAGAGATTGTTCATTCAGTTACTGTCATTGATTTAATTCTACCTTTCCCACCAGTTGCTCCATACCTGGAACCAAGAAACATATCTTCACATATCTGTATTCATAGTTTCAAGAATGCGTCATGATGTGTGGGAGGCTCCCACTAATCCTTGTTAAATAGAACATGTCAATCTTTTCATTTTACAGATATGAAAGGGAAAAAAGGGCCCCAAAAGATAGATGTAAGCATCTACAAGTACTCTGAGGCACATCCACATGTAGAATTGTATTTAGGCATTTACTAATGCACTTCTTGCCACGTCTAAATTATGCAAGAAGTGTTTCCCTAAACGACTACCTCATATGAAGATAATGTTGAGTGTATGCAGAAAAACTGACGTCTAGGAAGGCACTGGGTATTTTGGTCTGGAACCATCCTCACCTGCCTCATGATTAACTACTCTGCATGGTGCTGGATAGGTCTTTTAGGCACACTGAACCTGACTGGAATAATCTTAGTACTAGCAATTTTGAAAACACATTGCAGTCTTAAATGCTGCTTTAGAAGGTAAGTCACTGTATCAAAGCAAAATCAAACCCTATTAAACTGAAGCCAAATTAGAAAACAGATGTGTCAGTGTGACAAAAGTTTTGTGCTGGTTAATGTTTGTTAAATAACACAAGCTGGAGTCATTTAGAAAGAAGGAACGTCAATTGAGAAAAGTGTCCCCACCAGACTATGGGTCAGTGTCTTAGTTGGGCAAGGCAACATCTAATCGCTTCTGGTTTACAGGTTCAGAATTTCAGTCCATTATCACTAAGACAGGAAGCACAGCAGCATGCAGGCAGGTATGGTACTGTGGGAGCTAAAATTTCTACATCTGTATCCAGAGGAAGCCAGTAGCAGACTGACTTCAGGCAGCTAAGAGCAAGGTCTTAAAGCTGACACCCACAGTGACACACTTCCTCCAGTGAGGCCACACATCGTCCAACAAGGCTCCTAATAGTACCACTCTCTGGGCCAAGCATATTCAAACCATCACAGTATTGCTGTGGGCATTTACTTGATTAATGATTGAAGAGGAAGGACCTAGCCCACTGTGGTAAGTTCTACCCATAGGCAGGTAGTCCTGAGTTATATAAGAAAGAAGGCTAAGGAAACTAACAGGAACCAGGCAGCAATCAAGTTTCCTTCTTTGCTTCTGCCTCAGTTCCTGCCTCCAGTTTCCTGCCTTGACTTCCTGCTCTGTCTTTCATCACTGATGGGACAGGATCTGAACAGTGCTAGATGAAATTAGCACTTTAGTCCTCAATAGATGCTGTTGGCTATAGTATTTTATGACAACAATAGAAACTCAAACTAAGACAAGCCTGAAGGTTTTAACCTAAGGAAAGAATGTAAAATTTCTCAAATAAGTAAATGGTAAATATTTCATGTCTCTTCGTTAACTGTCTTGTCTTTGGTTCTGATGTCCTTGCTCCAAAGTGGGAAACCAAGCACTGCAAAAGATGAATCACAGTAAGTGCCACATTCTCCAAGTATTATGTGAGACCATATTGCCAATGAGACTATTTTCAAGAGCCCTTCACAGTCACCAGAAGAAAGGTGTCATTTTATCATTTGGCAGCATTGAGATAGATTTCTCTTCAGGACCTTCTGTTAGGGAGACTGCTTCCCTTGAAAGTAAGTACATTGTGGGGGTGGATATTGGGAAGGAGGGGACCCTGAGATGATCAGATTACACATTTGCATAAGAACACTGAGAGAAATTGCCAAGCAAAAGCAAATCCATAAGGAAGAAAAATGACGTGTTATAGTAGCGATGGACTTATTGTTTTACTGTTAAAGATAGAGCTTCAAAATCTGAGTCTGCCACAAACATATGAATAGGACAACAGTGAATAGAAATAGTCAGCATTTGATTCTAGGTACCAAAAACACCAATTTTAGCAAAACAGGAATTTAATGAATGCCAGTGACATTTCCGTTGCCATGTTTTAATCCTAAGGGGAGGGGAGTAAATTCATTGGTCTTGGTTTTGTTTCTTTGATTGGTTTTCGCTTTGTTTTTACTAGCTAGGCATGTGATATTAGGTGAGCATACATGATATTCTGAGAGTTTTTAATTCATCTGTAAAGTAGTTCTTCAATTTACATGTTTGTTTTGAGAAAAAGAGACATAAAAGTGCAGTCTTGAGAACAAGGCTGTCACACAATTATTTTTCAGTGTTTCCTAAAGTTTGCATGAAAGGCTTCTTTATAGTCACTGCAATTGCCAGATCACTAGACCGCTTAGGTAATGATTATTTTCTGATGTCGTATTTATATCAGTTCATTTTCGGTTATAAAAAACACCCAAGACTGAGTAATACAGACAAAAAGACTAAGTGTTCTTTGTTATAGATCTGGAAGATAGAAGTACAAGATCCAATGACTCCGTCTTAACCAGGTGTCATGTGACATCATGACACCACAAAAAAGTATTAGGAAGGTAGGCCAGTGAGCAAGAGACTCATAGGTGACACTGGGCATTATAACAACAGCATCCCTGGGCAATTATTTGATTCTGTAAGAACAAGAGATGCTAACTGCTTTGAGACTTTTTATGTCCCTTGATGGGAGCATTGACTCTTCTTGAGGGCACTGACCTCTCAGTCCAGTATCTCTTATAGCTGCCAGCAGCCAACACCTCACCTTTCCACGACACCTCATGAAACATTGCGAACTAAGTTTCAACAGCTTAGAAGGCTGGAACTACTTCCAAACTTTAAAATTATATATATATATGTATATATATATTATATATGTATATATATGTATGTATATTATATATGTGTATATATTATGTATATAGATTATATATTAATATTATGTCATATTATCTATTCAAATATGCAACATGAGTCTTTTTCTGCATTTTAATTTTGTAGTATTGATAGAAATTAAATTAATGTATTATATGATATTAACTTAATTTCTATCAATTCTATAAAATTAAAATGCAGAAAATGACTCATGTTGTATGTTAGAACAGATAATATGACATAGGAGATTAAAACTTACATAAAGTTATAGGAGACTGGAAAATTAAATGTTTCAACATAAAATTTGAGAAAAACACATGGAAATTATGCATAACTGACTAATAAACCCAGCCAACTCCTTGGCTCTCAGTAAATGTCATAGAAAGCAGACAATTTAGTCCCAGATGCCAGGAGCTATCGCACCCAATTGTTAGAATATTAAAGCTCTAAAATAAGAAACAGACAAATATCTAAGAAACAAATTACAAATGATCAGTGCAATTGTTTAACTGAATAATCCTGGAGGAAAGGGCTAAAGATCATTTTTCATTTATACAAAATCCAGACACGCAGATAGAGTGCAGGATAAACCTGTGAGGCAAGTGCAGGCTCCGAGGCACATTTCTTGTTTCCTTTGCCTGCTGTTTGCCTGACTGTGTGTGCTTTCATAGCTGGTAGAGTTAATAATGCCTACTGTAGAAATTTACCACTGAATGTCTAATAGCTTTGAGTAAAGTCCTTAGCCTACACCACAAATGTGATTGAGTTTTCCTCACAGTAACTCTAGTGGGGTTCCATGTTTGGTTAATATTCATATATCCAGAATGCGATGACATATCATGTAGCTCATGGTAAACACCCATCAGGTAGCAGCGGAGCCCAGGCCCATTATAGTAAGTGTTGCTAAGTGGACATACTCGCTTCTACAAGAAAGGACAGCCCCTTCCTAGTCTTGTAGCCTCTGTTCCTTTCCTTAACCCTTTCTGACCAGTTGGACATGTTATTTCTACTTTAAAATGTGCTGCTACTTACCTTTCATATAGTTCCTTTAATAATTGTTTAGTTGCCATCCCACGAGAATGGCTGTTAGTCTAACTAAATACCAAGTCCCGGTGGTTAAGCTAGGTGTGAGGTGTATTTGGACAGGGCTTCTCTGGCCTGTATCTTTTAGCTAAGCTTTTAACTAAGCATACACGATCTGAGTGTGTATCCTTCCCATGATGCAACAGAAACAAGGAACTAGGAACCCATAATACAGAACTTGAGGTCTTGTGATGGGAAACAGGGTCTCTTCTCAAACAGTTCACCATTCAAACTTCCAGCTTCCTCAATGAGAGAGGTTTTTATAATGCCATCTTCCTCTACTTTCTTCGCCATTTTTTTTCTGTTCTAATGAGGAAAGGTTCTGATTGCTGAGGAGAGAGAAATGGTATACAAGATAAAGGGGCTAAGACAATGGTGTCGTAGTTGTCACGTGATTAAGTATCTTCTAAAATTCTGTAACCATTGCTATAGCCTGCCTAGTTGGATCCACCTTGAAGTCCTTACATGGTTAAAAGCAAAGAGTGAACTTCCTGTAATATACCCTCACCTCTTGAAACTACACCAATTGATCTGTGGTTCATAGACACATGGGTCTCTGGGTGCTTTAAGATTGTAATTTAAAAAATGAGAAAATTAAGAAGCTGCAGCTCAATTAAAGTCTGAGATTCTTGGGAAAGTTGGTTTAATAAAGAGGGATTTTGGCAATGGTAAATTGTGGTCTGTAGTGAGCCAATTTTAGCCTCAGAATTTACCTTTCCTTCCTTAATCTCTACAAGCCCCAAACTTCCCATGCAGTCGAATCTTGGATCCGTTCACTATGTCTGTGAATCCAAGTGCAGCCATTGGTCACACAATAGAAAGAATATCCTTTGCTTTGGCTCTCATATCTCCCATATGAATACCTACATCAAAAGATGGTGAGCAAGAAATATACCACGATATGCATATAGCAATCAAGAAATAGATTATGATTGTCCACAAATATAGAGTTAAGTCAATTCTTTTTATCAGGACACTATAATAGGAGCATATATAACCAGAGTTCTTCTGTGTACTGATGTTTTTAAAGGCTTAAATATATAGTCGAGGTGATAGGAGGTAGCTCAGTTGGTAAATTTCTTGCTGTACAACTATGACAATTTCAGTTTGATTCTTCAGAACACACAGAATAACATGAACATATAATCCCAGTACAGAGGACCAGAAATGGGTAGACCTCTAGGCCAGCCAGCCTAACTGGGAAGCTTCAGATCAAAGTGAAAGGCTGTTTCTAAAAACACAAAGACTCTTAAGAAACAATACTTGGCAGCAGTCTATGGTCTGCACACACATACATGCATAT
The DNA here is from genome assembly GCF_011064425.1 of Rattus rattus. Classification (NCBI taxonomy): domain Eukaryota; kingdom Metazoa; phylum Chordata; class Mammalia; order Rodentia; family Muridae; genus Rattus; species Rattus rattus. Next base: position 10,307,273 of record NC_046157.1, read on the forward strand.
ACCCCTTACACATACATAAATATATGCCTTCAGACATATACAATAGGTATACTAAATATAATAAATATTCATATTTAAATAAATATTCATAAATAAATATTCATATTCAAGTAATATACAAGTTCATTTGCTTATGTCAAAATATGCTTTTGATGAATATATGGTTCATATGTATGTATATATAATAAAATTCTGCAAATTCCTAAAGTGAGCATTTTACTCTATATGTAGGGAACAAAAAGAAACAGATTGCAGTTATTTTTAAACAGGGAGAGAGATGTACTGCGTGCTTATTTCCCAATAGCTGCTGAGAGCTTACTATTGAAGAAAAGTCATGCTTGCTGAAATTAACCCATAAAACTCTTTTTAGCATCCCATTAACAAACTTCTTTTCCGGAGGTAGGGAGAAAAGGAGAGGGAGGTGGGGAGGAGAAGCCTGAGGTCCGCTCAGATGTCCTGTTAAGTGGAATCTGTCTGAGCATGCTGGGCTTGTTGCCAAACATCTTTTTCTCAAAGAAATACTGGGTGCTACGGCAAGGCTGATGAAATCAACCTGCCTGATTCTTTGTCTCCTTCCCTCTTCCACCTCCAGCACATTGTGCAAGGGAAAGTCTAAACCATCTTCCTGTCAGGTGGAAGGGGTGGGTAAGCACCAGGTGGCCATGTCCTTGCTCCTCATCCTCGGCGTGCAGCTGCTGGGACAGAGGGCCAGGCTTTGGCCCGAGGCACACACTGTCCCTGCTCTGAGGGCTGGCTGGGCACAGTGTGCTCACTTTGTGTCCAAAAGCCTGGGTATTTGGACTGGGACTCCAGTTTCTTGGGCTGTGGGATTGAATGGTTGTGGGAATGCATGGAGCAATTAATTTCAAGAAGAAGAATCTTACCTGGGTACAGTCAGGTCTGAAAGCGTGGGGCTGTAATGAACTCTCACACATGGGGAAGAGTTTTTAAAACCCCAAGAGGTTGCATCTGTTCAATTCAATTTAGCCACAGACTGAAAATTTTAAGTTGATTTTAGCTTATATGTTGTGTCACAATCAGGCAGTTTGAGGGAGTATGTCCCTGGACAGAGTTCATACTTGGGTGACAGATACACAAATCATATGTGTGTATTACTTTATCTTATTACTTTATCTGACATTACTTTTATCTTAGGCAAGCAAGGGCTGGGATTAGGTTTGGAGAGAACCAATCATCCTTTATCATTCTAAGGTTAATTCTACGCAAACATAGGTAACTAAGCCTGACGAGTCCTTGACTAAGTCAATAATTATGTTTAAAATATCAGAAGACAAGGGGCATGCTAAATATCAGAATAAAGAGATTTTATAATGGTTCATTGGCTAACTGAAATGGTAGAAACTGCTTTCTTACTCTGAATTGTATGTTTTTTTCCAAAGTTCCACCTAGGTATGGAAATTTTGAGATTGCCATAGAAACAGTTTTTCAGAAAGTCAGTCAAGGGTAGCCCTGCTCTAGTTGGCAGCTACTTAGATGAAAAGAATGAAAACCACATACAATGTCTAATGTAGCTGTGGAATTCTGCCTTTTCCATTGTGACTGATTTTCTTTAAGATGCCCCTCTGTCACGTCACTGTACCCACAGTGCTATTGAGGTTTTTTTATTTTCCTTGTGTTGAGCTCTGCAGTGATACACGTTGACAGGCAAGCTGGGATGGGAAATATAATACCAGAAATGTGCTTCCACACATGAATGCAAAGCTTAAATAAAAGCTCAACAGAGCTGCTTGGCCACTCATCTGCCCATTTTCTCTCAAAATCTGGCTGAGTGTTGTTGATAGTTTTCTCCTGGACTACCTCAGTTGTCTCTCATCCACCAATGGCCAAGCCTATGAGCATAATTGAATCCTCCTTTCTGAGAGTCTACCAGAACTACAGAACTGATCAAATTAGGTACACAATACAAGTGCCTTTCCCCAGGAAAACTACAAGAGCCTGTGGTGGTCAGAAATGGACTGATATCTAGCCTAGATCAAGTGTTGCAGGGGAGGGGGCTCTCAGATTCGTGGTGTCTGTGAAATGGAGTTATGTTTGGATGAAACATGGAAAACAGGGATGGAAGCTCTGCGTTAGCAGTGTTTGAAAGGCATGTGTGTGCATGTGGGGCAGCTTTGGATAATAATGCTTCGGATTCACACAGTGGGACAACAATATACCCAGAACAGTTGATGGTGGCAGATGGCAGAGCACCCTCGGCACAGGTTTTTAAACAGAGAGGCAAGAGGAGCCAGGGTGTGTATGAACTTCAGAAATGTCAGGTGAGTAGAGAGCCTATGAAATAGTTCAGAAGGCACATAACGAAGGATGCCAGGCATGGTGGAACCCACTTTTAGTCCCAGCATTTAGGAGGTAAAGGCAGAAGCATCTGGAACCGAAGGTCTACCTCAGATAGACAGTGAGTTCAAGGTTAGCCTGAGCTCTGTGAGAGCCAGTGTCTTTCCAACGCAGTGAAAAATGTTAATGTCCTTGTTCAAATAAACGACCTAATTTTACTTGAAGATATAAATTTCATCAGTGTTATCTATCACAAGAAAGGGCGTCTCTTGGGCTTGATTACTGATTGAGCAGTCATGAAGGGATAATGGCATGGTAGCATCAGATTATAAAGGCATGTGTTGCCAGGGTTAGAGAGCCAGAGAGGTTACTGTGATCTAAGGTGTGGAGCACATTGACCTTCGTGGACAGAGCGGAGAGCTGGTTGGACTAGGGAGACACAGCTGCAACTCCAACTCCGTATTTTCTTCCTGACTTGATTCACTATTGAAAGCTGACTGGAGCCACGGGTGGCCAGGAGCAGTTTGCAGGGAAGGCTGAAGGGCAGGAAGGCAGGAAGCTTTACTTGAACTCTGCTTGCGGTGAAAACCTGAGCAGAAGCCCAAACTTGTGGCTTCCTTGGATCTCTTCAGATCAGAGAGCGGCCCATTCCAAAGCCACAGCGCTTCTTCTGCATCTGAGTTTCACCACAGGCATCTGACTCATAGGATAGTCAGCCACAGAGGTCAGTCCTTCCTTAAAGCAAGTCTGGGGTGGAGCACTCCTCGGCTTCAGTTTGCCTTCTGTTTCAATCGGTCTTGGTCATGGCACCGTGACATTGAAAGGGTGAGCTTATCTTTGTGTCGTACAGAATCAATCCTTTATAAACTACAAACCGGTAGATCATTATTGTTCTTACTATAGAGAGTGCACAGAATAAGTAAAGAAGGGGATAGGTCCCTCAGAAAGAATAGGTCTCAGAACAAGCCGACGCTACCAGAGGTTACAGACACAGTGTAGGTCAGACATCCTGTTAAGCCTTCATTTCATTTACCATCCAAATTAATTTCTCCTTTAAGCGTCACACTTTAAAGCAACTCAAAAAATGATATAATATCTGGTAGAGAAAGGTCTTATTTCTTTCCTTTCAGTTTTAAATCCAGGCTTAAAGGACCTTTGAAAAACTTGGCAGCAACTTTGGAAGTGGGTGTGAGTGAACTTAAGGCATGGCGCAGGGCTGAATGAAGTACAAGGGAACCGGGCTGTTTCATTTGCTGAAGCTTCTGGTAGGTATTCTAAAGGATCAAGTGTTAAATCAGGGGGTCCTTGTCTGCTGGTACCGCCCAGTTCCAGATAGGACAAAGGACAGGCAAGCAACTAGGGTAAAACCAAATGAGATTAAGAAGATGTTTTCGGCTTCATTCACTTTCTGGATGGATAAAATGCTGGGCCTCCAGAATTTGGCACCTCTCATGACATGCTGGGAGAGAAGAGAGATATCTCTAAATAGGCCATTTCTCCACAGTGCCAATGAGCTTAGAAAATATTCCTCTGAAAAGAAAGTGGGACAAGTCTTTCCTCACCTCTCATTCAGCACCCTCAAACACCAGTAGCCCTAACAGTAGACTCCAGGAGAGGCAGATGGAAGTGTCTTGACCCAGCACACTCAGGACAAGAAGCTGCAGGCCTGGGGGTCGCTTGCCAAGTGAGATGAACCCGATAGGGCTTCTAAATAACAGCTTGCCCTCAGCTGCAGGCCTGACTTCATGCTATTCCAGTCGTGTGACCTGTCTCCTCCAGGGATCTAAGATAACACTTATCACAGCCGGCTTCGGGATCCGGTTGCTTGTATGTGCTCCTGCTTTCAGCACTGAATATGAGAGCAATGACCATGACTTACTCAACTCTGTGCCCCAGAACACTTGGCATCGGCCCTAGTCCTCGGCAGATGCCCAGAAAGTGTGCAGAGCTCGTTGGAATTTTGGCAGGGCTTCCTGCTTCTCATGGGTAAACCCCATGGGTCTTCTTGCCTGGTTTGCAAAGGATAAGACATTTTGTATTAGAAAACCTGGATCTGATTTTGGAGACCCTGACTCTAAAGGAAAATAGAACTGGATTTTCCTTTCTGTAGAACCCTGTCCACACAACCCTGACTAGTCTATTTCCATTCCACGCTCATTTTTCTGTGGATGGTTAGAGATGTTAACATATAAAAATCTCACACTTCCAGACTTTCCTTTTTATTATTTTTGCATGGTAAGTTCAAAAATCCTTCTTAACCAATTTTACTGGATTTACTATGATCCTTAATAGAATGGCATTATATCATGTTCTAAATTTAAACAGATTTATTAAAAAGATACCACAGTGGAAAAGAGGAAGCCTGGCACCATTGTTAAATGAGAATCATCATCCCATTAACTGGTTGCCACCTTCTAATCACTAGATAAAGAATCTTTTATAAGTAGCAGGACATTCTTTTCTCCCTCCTTTACAGTCCTTTGCAATCTATTTAAGACTTGAACGTTTTAACTACTTAGTTCTCCGACAATTTCCCACACGCACATTATGTGTGTTAGCTGCTGTCATCGTTTATTCTTTCCCATCTTTTTCCTTCCTCTATCAACTTCTGACCTTCTCTACAAATCTACCTTTCGCATCTGTGTCTTTCGTCTTGTTTCGTGACCCATTGCATTTAATCATGTCTGCCCCTGGCACTCTATGCATACAGATGTCTTTGGCAGCTCAGTGGGCTCAAGTGGGTTAACCTTGTCTGGCGTTTGGATTTCTACGTTTCCAGGTTCACAGACGAGTAAGGCCACTGATGGCTTCTCCGCCCCCAGCAACCTTCCCAGTACCTTATGGCAGTTTGAAACCAGACAACAAGGGGGAAGCAACTAACTCTGCCTTATCTACTTTTCTTTACATGTCGCAACTGAGATGTCTGGTGTTTTCAGGGACAGAGTATGATCCTTCAGTTCAGGTGGGCCGCCATGAAGCCAATGGGATAATGGAATTGCTATTTATCAATATAAGCACAAGAGCTTGTATTTAAGTTTTTCATTGGCAGAGGAAAAACATCAACTTAAGGATGTTAGGAAATTCTTAGACCATCTCAGAAAGAACCTATGTAGAGGCGGAATACCAATTTAGACTAATACTGCTTATTTACTCTCCCTAGGAAATGTGACTAATAAAGTTTTAAGTATTTACAGAAAATTAAAATGTAAAACAGAAAACAATTGAAACTTTCAGAGCTAAATAAAGCTCAAAGATTGTTATATTATGAAATAGCTGAGATAGAACCCTGGTACCTAAATTTTACCTGGAATATAAGACAAAATGTGTCTCAATCTCATGGATTAAAATTTCAGTCTTCTTGTACACGTTGCTTTGTCTCATTGCGCCCCAGACTTAGTAACAGTCAGGTTGTTAAGCTGTGTCTCTCAGCAGTTCTGGCTTAGTCGTCTGAAGGATTAGAGACACCAGGACACAAAAGGCAATCTACATACTGTTCCTTGGTTAGTCTTTGATTATTAAATCAACAGGACTTTGAAAGTGGTGGTCTTCACAAAGATGTCATGAAAATCTGTGTGTTCTCACGTATCTTCTGAAGAGATTGGAAAATCTTTTATAATTCAACCTGTAAATATTATCCAATAACAATAATCATATGAAAACATTTTGAACAGTAATTACTCTCCTACTAATATATTATGTGACATAGTAATGTTTTTGGAAATATGTGAAAATACTTATCTCTTTTACACTTATCTGTACCTGAATTTCACTGTACTCAGCTTGGGGCATCAGAGATGGAAACCACAATTGTGACTATTATACTAGGGAATGCAGAAGGCAGAAAAGTTAATTTTGATTATCATGAGCAAAACATCTTTATGGTCACAAGAAGATAATCAAACTAAAAATAAGGGCTGTTAACTAGAGACAAATGTCTTCAATTCTCCTATCACCTGCTTTAACAAAGGCTCATTTGGCTGTAGTATTTTGTGTGAGGAGGACAGTGACCTCCCAGGAAGAGAAGGAGGCCAGAGCCTGCTTTGTTCAGCTCATTAACTGTGAGATGAAGAACAGATGAGATCAGATATCAAATGTTACTTCCTCTTCCTGGAGACTCACTGTGCTGTTCTGTGAGAGGAGACAGAGAGGTTACTCTACAACTATTTTGCTAAGCATGGGGGAAACCCAAAGACAAACAAGATAACAGCCTGCTCTCAAACTCGTAGCATGAAGGAGCTCAAAGTAAGAAAACTCACTCGTGCCCAGCGCTGCCTCCAAGGCTGTACCCAAGCACTTAGGATTTGATGGCCTAGCAGAAAAGTGCACCACAAGCAATGGCCAGAGCCATCGTCCTCTTGCTTATGATGGAACAACAGGCCAATACTAAAACCGTAAATACATAATAAAATATATAAAACCAGGGTTGGGGATTTGGCTCAGTGGTAGAGCGCTTGCCTAGCAAGCGCAAGGCCCTGGGTTCGGTCCCCAGCTCCGAAAAAAAAAATACATAAAACCATAAATACACAAATACAGCATGGAAGTGCTAACTACTTCATTTTGTACCTCTTGTCTTCATTAACGCTTGTCAAAGAGTTTACTTTTTTCAAAATCAGTATGCATAGCTTTATTATGGCACCTTACAAAAATGACTTCAGTTGACTCTCCTTTCTCTACTTCTCTGCCCAGTTTGCTGACTTTGGGCTTCTAAAGCTCCATTCTGCTTCCTGACTATGTCTTCTATGGCTCCCATTTCTGGCTCACGCCCTATTGTTCACACCCCTATTCCTTTTTTTTTCTTCTTTTTTCATTGACTAGAGTTGGTTTTTTGAAAAAAAAAAACACACCAATAAGATTGTCAAAATCCTAGCCATTGACTTTTGAAATATTTCAATTTCTTGTGGCTTTTTTTAAGGACAGTCGCAGTTCCTAAACCAAGTTGTCTTGGAGCTTCCCATCATGCTCCTCCTTCAGTGCTTGTATGGTAACTTATGCTACCCTGTAAATGCAGAATGAAAGCATTACTAAACAAGGAGAACTAACTGTCCTTTAATGGAAGGCGTTTTTCAGTGAAGTCCTGGACATTTTATTTGCCTTTCATCTGTTATTAATTGGAGAGTCAAATCTATGTATTCAATGAATACACAAGTGGTAATTGAAAATAAAATTTACAAATAAGAGGTGTGGCATTATATTCCTAGAAATAGAAAAGTAGACCAAACAAATAAAAACAAAGTCTAAAATACTTCATTTGAGATTGTGGAATGCTGTTTTAGATTATGTAAAATTGCTAAGATGTTTAATGAACTTCCTACTTGCATTAGATCACTTTATACTCTATTTTATACTAAACCCAATATAAAATAATCCCTCTATCTAATAATATTAGGAAGCTNTNNANTT